>NC_056728.1:1088669648-1088685730 GCF_019279795.1 Protopterus annectens
TGGATACTCCAATTAAGGTATAAAAAAAAGAAGGGATAAGAATAAGATATAAGGGATAAGTCGAGCAACTAGAGATGCATGCAGTCTAAACTCACCCAGTATGGAGATATTTGATATCTGCGCTGTAACAGAAAACTGAATTCGGGCTCACAACAGCACCTAACACTGCCAGGTTACACACCTCATACTGTGCTGTACAGCCATAAAACATGGAACAAGCTACAAAAGGAGGGTGACTAGCAAGAATTGTCAGGATATACCACACTTACATGTTGGTACCACAACAAAAAGCAGCATGGACTAGCCATTCAGGTCAGAAGTAACAGTGGCTGAAACTGCCCCCCAGTTTACTATAGCCTGCTACAAGACTACTGTCCCAACACCAGGAACTGCACCTGGCCTATGCTGGAATACATGAATATATCAAGTCCTCCAAACCACATTATATTGGGTGACTGAAAATACCCAGACATAGACTGGGAGCATTATACTAGCTCCAACAGTGTAGGACAAAAGTTCATAGAATCCATAAACCAAAAGGCCCAGGAACAACGTACCACTCCCACAAGAGGGGTAAGCATACTGGATGTGATAATCAGCAACATGTGGGTACTGGATGGCTAAGATGAAGTGTATTGCTCACTGGTAAAACCAGACCATAGAGTAATCACACTGGATATACAAATCCTGACCACAGTCCCTGGCCAGAAAACCACAGTGGAAAACATGTGTTAAGCAATATTTGCACTCCTCCTGTGCAGGTGCAAAATATGGGCCACACCTCAGAACCTGTAATACAGCCATTCCATGAACACTGCCAGGAATGCTTGGATTATGCATTCCTAAATTAAAAACAAGACACAATGCCGCATACTGCGCGAGGAATCTGGCATGGTGGACACCAACCATAACAAACCATGCAAGAGAATGAGGAAGCTACTACATGATGAGAGCTGAAGCATAAACAATGAAGTAATCACCGATCAGTAATATGGCAATAAAATCTGTCCACACATACAATCCACTAAGGCCAGCCACAACAAGTTGAATCTGTGAATCCTGAGGCAATAATTACACCTGCCCCAAGTACACAGACAACCCCAACTCCACCCAAGAAATACAAATATATGTGAGAGAGATGCAACCATCTATCCAAGCTGGAGGCTGAGCTCCCTCAACTCCAGTACTCCCAAAACTAGTCAGGAGGAGAAGGTAACCACACACACACCACAAACACAGTCCCACATAGACCTATCACAACTGCAAACCAAACACATAAACACAGAAGAAACATTCCGGGAGGCACAAATTACAAACACAGCACACCAACAGAGGCCTCTAAAGCAGACACCCAATCAAACAACCTCCAAACATAGCATGGCATGCAGCACACACACTTAGTACACAAAGCTGGTGTGCCAAACAGTCACAGGCCAGAAGGAGCAACATGCCTGATCACCCAGTTGTAATAGGTGACTGGAAACCATAGTCAGACACACTACTTTTGTCCGCACACCAGACTGAACAGGGGAAAGGGTACAGTAAAAGAAGCTGCCCGCAACAGGCTGCCACAATGCATACACATAACAGAAGTATGCAGGTCACTCCAAAGCCTTAAGAAGTAGAAATATGATGCAGTCATAGTCCATGCTGGTGTGAATGACCTGAGATGTACCTCCCTGAACTACATGAAAGAGACATAGATGAGCTCTCTGATTATGTAGTCCAGGCGATATTATGACACTCACCGTTTGCAGCATCCTACCCTTACCAAGAAGGAATAATGCCACAGGTACAGAACCGCGGAATGAGGCAGGTCAGTCATAGCAAGTGGCAACACTTACTTTAGATTGTCATTCCAAAGGGGGATCTAATGTCTGTCTGCTTGGGATGTCATGCTTGACAAAGCCACGCAGCTGTTCTTAGAGATGGCTTACCTGTTACCCTGGGCGTCTGAATATTGGATAAAGGCCTTTGCCACCTCCATAGAGCCTTTTGAAGCCAAGCAGGCTGAAAAAAGACTGACCCACCACCCTAGAAAACATAAGAGTGGGGAAAGAAACATAAGGAAATGCTGACCAATGCCAGATGTGTAAACTGACCAATATGCATGCTCCCAAGGCCATCCCCAGTATGGAGAACATCGAATGTGTCTGTGCAGTGACAGAAACCTGCTGCAAGCATCCTGGCAACACACCAGCACTACCAGGTTATACCACGTATCCTTGTGTGTCATGGCCCCAAAACCTGGAACAAAAAGCATAAAAGGAGGGTGAGTATCCATATTCAGCACAGACACCCCATGTCGTCCAGGTAACTGACAATGCAAAGAGGCATTGGAGTCCACCCATGTGCAACTAACTGGCAAGAGCAAGACTGCTGTACAGTCTGTAGCATGCTACAGACCACTCTCTCACACAGGAACCCCCTTGCCTGGCCGTCCTGAAGACACTGGACAGTATGAATGTCCCTGCAAATACCAAACAAAGGTACCACAAATTACCACATAGGTGGTAAACCATTATGTATGGAAGAAGGGAGTAACGCAGGGACCTAGGGACACAAGTGGACAGTAACCTGTTATGTGACACCCACATTGCCAATGTGGCTAGGAAGACTGTCTACATTTGACACACGTATCAGGAAAGGATTCACATCTATGTCAGCAGAGGTCATTGTGCCCCTATACTGTTCTCCATAATCACACCCATAATCTGGTACAATGCCTCATATGGGATATACCTTACCTGACACCTGCAGCAGTTAGAAAGACCTCAAGGTACCTCACCAAGAGGATAAAGGGTCTCAAATATTTGTCATATGCTGCCTGGCTGTAGACACCCCAGCTGAATGCAGTCACATACTGCCTACACAGAGGCATTGCATGCCTGTTGTAGAAGGCCATGCCCAACACAGGAGTAATGGACATGCTCCACCCCAGAAAACTCAAATCCATCAGAGCTGTAGAGAGTGAGAGATGTCAACCTCAACAAGTAATGAAATAGGATGTGCTGGTGGGACAGATACATAATCCAGAGGGCTCCCACACCCTGGACCAGAATCACTCCATGTTAGGCAGAGCCCCTCACTGACAGCCTCTTCAGCAGGAATCTTGCCAAGTGGATGGATGATTGTAGAGTTACACTGGGGGTCTTCACTGTGTCATGTCAGACAGAGGCACAGCAAGGCCAAATCATAAATGGCCATAATATTCACATAGCAAGGGGTGGCAAAGCCACACACACTCTAAGCTAGGCTAACAAATGCCTAGGGTGGATAACCCTGAAGTATGAACCTATGAACCTGGGAAGAATACAAAATTGTACCAGGACACTAGGATAATCCCAAGGCTTTCCTACCACAACTGATGAAAATTGTAGGAACCATGTTGGGAATTTACACAGATATGCTCTGAATCACACAAATATCACAAACACACACACATATTGCCAACATACATCCCTGACAGGTGCAGTGCAAACCCCAGATACAGAATATCTATCCCAGCAGACTGCTAACAGCCCTGACATTGCAGATGCTGAGAGGTAACTAACCAACATCTACAAAGCAAAACACACAGCAGCAATGGTATGAGATGGTGTCCTAGGCTTAGTGCAACATGGACTTCAAGATGAATGGAATGCCAAACCACACTACTGCTCAATGTCAGTACACACAGAATATGTACCCAAGAGCATTTGTACAACAGTGGTCCTTCTCAACTTAAAGGTGTTGCCTGAATGGATACTGAAACTACTACCCCAGAATCACTGAGAAGCTCGGTCTGCACCTATGGAAAGGATCAGCATGTACCACAGACATAAAGATATTGGGGACCTACTGACACCAGACCCTACCCAGTGTGGCTTTCTTAAGGTACAGATCCTGCCCCTAAACATGTTTGACTCAATTGGAAACAGTCATTAAGGTCATTGAAGTAGAGGGCAATGTAGTCCACACAGCGTAGCTGGACCTTACAAAGAGCTTCTATACAATACCCTCACGGTGTTCATTATAGATAAGCTCACCAGCTTAAATATAAACCCTATGTCAGTAGAGGGTTGCAAACCAGACCAAGGACAGAACAGACATGGTCAGACATGCTGCAGCCATGTCCAGACCTGTACAAACCAGACATAACTGGCATCCCACAAGGCTTGGTCCTGGGATCTCCCTCGTCTGGTATATATGTCCCATAGAGTACAGGCAAACATGGAAGGACTGTGTCTGAACGCATGTTTGCAAGAGGACTAAACTACTCACCACATATGATCCACCAGCTGACACAAGCATCCCACAAAGGGCCACATAGAAACAATAGACAGCACTGGTGCCATAGCCATGTCAGCAAGCTAATTGCAGAAAGCGTGTATAGTCAGCCCCGTGGATATACAGTAAGGTGCTTACACCAATTACCACATAGGTGTTAACTCATTATGTAGTTAACATGTAATGAGACCACCTGGGGACACAAGGTGATAGATATCCTGCATTGGACAAACATGTGCTGTAGTGTTTACAGAAACATACCATATACCCACCTAATCATGAAGGTTGTCAGGATCTAGATGGGGAGGTCATTGTGGCTCTGCAGTCATCCTTCATCAAGCTGATACAATTGACTACAATAGCCCCTGTGGGATGTACCTCAGCAGTTTACCTCCATCAACCGTAAAGTCCCAACAGTACCTCACCAGGAGTATCAAAGAGCTAGCACAGATGCCACTGTGTTGCCTGTGTTTAGCTGGTATCAATAAACATGCTGCACCTTGTACAATCTGAATGACAGTGAGCTATGCACATGAGAGACCTGAACCCAGCATTGACTTACATAGGACCAAGCTGTACTGCATGATCCATAACACAGAAGCCACCCCACCCATGGAAGTAAACCCCCAGTACAGGCTACCCATAGGAGTCCTTATCAATCTTCCTCAATAGGAATCTTGATGAGTGGATGGGAGATAGTGAAAGCTTTATCCTGGAATATCACTGTCATGTCACAGGTAGACAGGGCAACAGTATACTAACCATGACATATGTCATGGCAAACTCCACACTACAATGTGTGTTGAAGGACAAACACACTCTCCAACTAGCATTAGACATGGACTAGGGCACATGGCTAGTGTTTGCAAATGTACACCTATGTTGTGGAATACACTACCAATGTTGGACAAGCCTGGTTTAAGTGGATTCATATCTGAACAGAGATGCAACATGGTCAGATGTACACAACTGGCCCCTAACCAGGCTGTTTATTGCCCACTATCGAAATGTAAAGCAGTGATAGCACTAAAGCCCAGGATACTGTCCACCACAGTCAAAAGTACTACCAGTACACACTATACAGTACTACAGTGTTAGGTCAGTGTGAAAGGATGTTGACAACTGTATGCAGAAAGTATCCCATGCACAAACACTGCAGGCACAGTACTTATAATCCTGTTGTGTTCACATACAAAGCAGTTGTACGAAGTAACTACACAACATGACACACAACACACAACCATAAGCGGGTGATATTTGTTGAAGTTCACACTCATCCACAAATGTGGTGGGCTGCAGAGTCCAACATATGGAATACTCACACTGGGCATGCTCACACACTTTGATAAATTAGAGCATATGTCAGACAACATGCCATGGGAAGGCTGAACTGGGCATGCTCACGCTTAGGCCAAATCTCAGTTTAGCAGTTGGACACACATATCTGGTATTTTTATGTGTGGCGGCGTGGCAGCGTGCGTAGCCGTGGCAGCCAGCCGGTATTCCAGGAACCAACCACATTACAGCAGATCACGCCTTGTGCACACAGTTAAATGACTACAGAGACATGACGGTGATATAGTGGATCCCTCCCATATGCAAACATCTTCCACAGATGCACAAGTTGTTCATACAAACAGAGATGCTATGGCAATAAAGATGTGCAAACAGTAGTCTATCAGCAACAAATAATGTGCATTTGACAATTAAACATATGGGTGTAGTGGTCAACACTGGGCTGTTTGCCCTAGGGAATGACAGCAGCCCAGAGTGTATTAGCTTGGTGTCTGCCTCCCCACAGGATGCACATTCCCCTTTCTAAACACTGATGATGTCAGCACCTATAAAGTACAGCAGGAGAAAAGAAACTTCCAGTGATCACGAGTGGTAAGCATCTCGCTAATGCATCCATCACAAGTGTTATAACATAGTTAGGTAGGGGTTTGAATCCTGCAAATGCTCAGTGTGAGTGGGGTTGGTGTGTGTGTAAGTCTGTGGGAAAGAAATGTCCCTTTTGCCAACTGGGAAACACACTACAGGATGCACATTCCCCTTTCTAAACACCGATGATGTCAGCACTCTATAAGTACAGCAGGAGAAGAGAAACCGCCCAGTAATGCGAATAGCACACTCCGCTAATGCGTCTATCTTAAGTGTCATAACATAGTTAGGTAGGGGTTTGAATCCTGCGAATGGCAAGTGTGTGTGTTTGTCTGAGGGGGGTTAGTGTGTGTGAGAGAAATGTCCCTTTTGGCAACTAGGAGAACAGACTACAGGATGCACATTTCCCTTTCTAAACACTGATGATGTCAGCACTCTATAAGTATAGCAGGAGAAGGGAAACCTCCCAGTAATGTGAAAAGCGCGCTCTGCTAATGCGTCCATTTCAAGTGTCATAACATAATTACATAGGGGTTTGAATCCTGCAAATGACAAGTGTGTGCATTTGTCTGAGGGGGTTTAGTGTGTGTGTAAGAGAAATGTCCCTTTTGGCAACTAGGAGAACAGACTACAGGATGCACATTTCCCTTTCTAAACACTGATGATGTCAGCACTCTATAAGTACAGCAAGAGAAGGGAAACCTCCAAATAATGCGAATAGCACACTCTGCTAATATGTCTGTCTTGAGTGTCATAACATAGTCCGATAGGGGTTTGAATCCTGCAATTGGCAAGTGTGTGTTTTTGGCTGAGGGGGGTTAGTGTGTGTGAGGACAATGTCCCTTTTAGCAACTAGGTGAACAGACTACAGGATGCACATTTCTCTTTCTAAACACTGATGATGTCAGCACCCTATAAGTACAGCAAGAGAAGAAAGACCTTCGAGTAATGCGAATAACACACTCTGCTAATGTGTCCGTCTCGGGTGTCATAACATAGTCAGATAGGGGTTTGAATCCTGCAATTGGCAAGTGTGTGTTAATGGCTGAGGGGGGGTTAGTGTGTGTGAGAACGATGTCCCTTTTGACAACTAGGTGAACAGACTACAGGATGCCCATTTGCCTTTCTAAACACTGATGATGTCAGCACACTATAAGTACAGCAAGAGAAGAAAAACCTCCCAGTAATGCGAATAGCGCGCTCTGCTAATGTGTCTGTCTCAAATGTCATCATATAGTAAAGTAGGGGTTTAAATCCTGCAAATGACAAGTGTGTGTGTTTGTGTAGGGGGGGTTAGTGTGTGTGAAGGAAATGTCCCTTTTGGCAACTAGGAGAACAGACTACAGGATGCACATTTCCCTTTCTAAACACTGATGATGTCAGCACCCTATAAGTACAGCAAGAGAAGGGAAACCACCCAGTAATGTGAATAGCACACTCTGCTAATGCGTCCGTCTCGGGTGTCATAACATAGTCAGATAGGGGTTTGAATCCTGCAATTGGCAAGTGTGTGTTTTTGGCTGAGGGGGGTTAGTGTGTGTGAGGACAATGTCCCTTTTGGCAACTAGGTGAACAGACTACAGGATGCACATTTCCCTTTCTAAACACTGATGATGTCAGCACCCTATAAGTACAGCAGGAGAAAAGAAACTTCCAGTGATGCGAGTAGCGCGCTCCGCTAATGCATCCATCACAAGTGTTATAACATAGTTAGGTAGGGGTTTGAATCCTGCAAATGCTCAGTGTGAGTGGGGTTGGTGTGTGTGTAAGTCTGTGGGAAAGAAATGTCCCTTTTGCCAACTGGGAAACACACTACAGGATGCACATTCCCCTTTCTAAACACCGATGATGTCAGCACTCTATAAGTACAGCAGGAGAAGAGAAACCGCCCAGTAATGCGAATAGCACACTCCGCTAATGCGTCTATCTTAAGTGTCATAACATAGTTAGGTAGGGGTTTGAATCCTGCGAATGGCAAGTGTGTGTGTTTGTCTGAGGGGGGTTAGTGTGTGTGAGAGAAATGTCCCTTTTGGCAACTAGGAGAACAGACTACAGGATGCACATTTCCCTTTCTAAACACTGATGATGTCAGCACTCTATAAGTATAGCACGAGAAGGGAAACCTCCCAGTAATGTGAAAAGCGCGCTCTGCTAATGCGTCCATTTCAAGTGTCATAACATAATTACATAGGGGTTTGAATCCTGCAAATGACAAGTGTGTGCATTTGTCTGAGGGGGTTTAGTGTGTGTGTAAGAGAAATGTCCCTTTGGCAACTAGGAGAACAGACTACAGGATGCATTTCCCTTTCTAAACACTGATGATGTCAGCACTCTATAAAGTACACACCGCAGCAATGAAGAGGGAAACCTCAAATAATGCTGAGAATAGCACACTCTGCTAACTATGTCTGTCTTGAGTGTCATAGCTTACACCTTAGTCCGATAGGGGTTTGAATCCTGCAATTGGCAGAGTGTGTGTTTTTGGCTGGGGGGTTAGTGTGTGTAGGGACAATGTCCCTTTGTAACTAGGTGAACAGACTACAGGATGCACATTTCTCTTTCTAAAGCACTGATGATGTCAGCACCCTATAGGTACAGCAAGAAGAAAGACCTTGAGTACCTTGGTAATAACACAGGGAGCTAAAGTTTGTCTGTCTAATGTGTCGTAAATAGCAATCAAGTGTGTGATTAAATGGCTGAGGTTGATCACACGTTGGACTGGGTAGGAACAGACTTTAGGATGCCCATTTGCCTTTCTAAGCTTACTGATGATGTCAGCACACTATAAGTACAGCAAAGAGAAGAAAAAAACCTCCCAGTAATCACGAATAAGCTCTTGCTTAATGTGTCATGTCTCAAATGTCATCATATAGTAAAGTAGGGGTTTAAAATCCTGCAAATGACAAGTGTATGTGTGTTTGTGTAGGGGGTTAGTGTGTGTGAAAGGAAATGTCCCTTTTGGCAACTAGGAGGGCAGACTACTGGGATGCACATTTTCCCTTTCTAACAACACTGATGATGTCAGCACCCTATAAGTACAGCAAAGAGAAGGGAAACCACCCAGTAATGTGAATAGCACTCTGCTAATCGTCCGTCTCGAGGTGTCATAACATAGTCAGATAGGGGTTTGAATCCTGAAATTGGCAGGTCTGTGTTTTTGGCTGGGGGTCGGTTAGTGCGGGTGGGGACAATATCGCTTTTGGCAACTGTGTGCACAGACTACAGGATACCTACATTTTCACGCTTTCTAAACACTGATGATGTCAGCACCCTATAAGTACAGCAGAAGGAGCACTCTCAGTAATCACGAATAGCACACTCTGCTAATGTGTCTGTCTCCAGGTGTCACCAACATAGTCTGATAGGGGTTGGAATCCTGCAATTGGCAAGTGTGTGTTTTTGGCTGAGGGGGGGTTAGTGTGTGTGAGGACAATGTCCCTTTTGGCAACTAGGTGAAAAGACTACAGGATGCACATTTCCCTTTCTAAACACTGATGATGTCAGCACCCTATAAGTACAGCAAGAGAGAGAAACCTCCAGTAATGTGAATGGCGAGCTCTGCAAATGCGTCTTTCTCAAGTGTCATAGTATAGTTAGGTAGGGGTTTGAATCCTGCAAGTTTGTGTGAGGGGGGTTAGTGTGTGTGTGTGTGAAGGAAATGTCCCTTTTGGCAACTAGGAGAACAGACTACAGGATGCACATTTCCCTTTCTAAACACTGATGATGTCAGCACCCTATAAAGTACAGCAAGAGAGAAGGCAAAGCCTCCCAGTAATCACTGAGGATAGCACACTCTGCCCACTGTGTCAGTCTCGAGTGTCATAACATAGTCAGATAGGGTTTGAATCCTGCAATTTGGCAGAGTGTGTGTTTTAACTGAGGAGAGTTGAGTGTGTGTGTGAGGACAATGTCCCTTTTTGGCAACTAAGTTGAACAGACTACAGGATGCACATTCCCCTTTCTAAACACTGTTCAGCTGAAGGCCATGAAAATGTAAATCTTGCACCAGTTATGCTGTTTCTATGATGATGCCCCCTTTGGAAAGATGCTTGTGTGGGGCTGGAGAGTCGATTAATATGGTGGCCAGTTCACAGTCATCTGCCATATTTGGTCCAGCCACAGTCAAGGTCCCGTGTTACGGCCTGTACCTCCAATAAATATATACCAAACAAAGAGGTCCCAGGACTGAGCCTTGTGGGACACAACTCATAACTGGTTTTGGAGTCTGGCATGGCTCCAGCAATTCTAACCATGTGGGTTCTGTCCTTTGAGAACACTGTTGCAATCCATCTAGTGACATGAGGGCTTATATTTAAGCCTGGTGAGAAACTTCTCCTAGAATACCCAAGTGGGGTATTGTTGTGAAAACTTTGCAAGGTCCAGGTCAAATGCTGTGTGAACCACCTTCCCTCGTCAAAATGGCCTTGGTGACTGTTTCAAAGAAATCCAACCAGGTTAAACCTGGTAGTGCTGGTGTGCTCTCTAGTTAGCCCTGAACCAGGCATCTGTTACTGCACAGAATGCTCGATGTTCTCCATGCCAAGGAGTGTATTTGGGTGCCATCATATCTGGAGGTTTAGACTTCTGTGCGTTGGGTAGCATTCGTCTTAGATTTCTTATCCCCTTGTGATACCATATGAAGGTGGGTTTTGTCATTTTGAGCCTTGCACTTTAACATGCCAGGCACTATGGGGGTAGCAGAGCCTTTGCCAATATCTGAAAGCCCAGGGGAATTTCGACAGGTGCAGGCCAGATCCCTAGCGAAGCAGGTAGTTCAACAGAAGATGAATATGTGAAGGTGTAGTGCGCAGCGATTAGTCCAGCAGTAGCATATATGACTGCTCCGCATTGGACACATATGAGGTAAGTCATATGCTAGCATCACGGAGCAATGCACATGTGACCACAGGACAAACAGTGACATCCTGTCCAAGTGGGTCATGGACATACACATATAGTAAGCTATGCAGATGGCACTAGGGGTCCACTGAAGCTTTCCTATAACTATGCATTTACCAGGAATTGTGATCAGTATTGTTCAGGGTAATTGCAAGCAAACATGCATGCAAACAAAGCTACAGTAAACAGGGCTGCATGTAGTCCATTTGGCGTGCAACAAACAAAAGCTGTACCAGTTCCAGTAGGTAACACCTGCAAATATACGAGCACTATGCACATGTACATGGAAATACATGGGTCAGATGGCTAGGGTCCAGTCTCTCAGTGCACACAAGGGTACAGACCATGTACTGTCAGGATGTACAATAACTGGATGGAAACCTATGTGCTCATACCTGCAGTAATACACATGTCAAATAACAGACACTGGGCCTTCACTCAGTGGTTCCATACTTAGTAGGATCTGTATGCTACCTGGCCTGCCCACCACAGTATCCCACTGAAGCATATATAGGGACTCTCCCACTCATGGACAGTTAGTTGTGTGTGTTGGGGCTGTCCTGGCATGCAGTATGAGATGTGAGCAGCATGCAGTGCTAGGGTGCTCCTGTGTGTCCTGTACCAGTGGAGTGTAGTTAGTGCTACACATATCAACATCCTCAAACATCTGCATTGCAGAGTCCAGTGTGGGCAACATGCCACTTGCAATTTACATGTCCATCAATTGCGTATTACTACTACGTCATTACCTTATCCCCTGTACTACCTATGTAATGCCCAGCCTTCTGTTGACATCATTACCACCAATTGATATACCATGTGCAGATGATACACTATGGTACTTACCATGGGTGTAGACAGGACATGACAATCACGCACTTTTCCATCAGGCATGCTGTGATATACCCACAATTAATTCAGCACACAGTACTGTGCTAACAACATGATACTATTACTACACACCTATGTGGTCACCACCTGTGCATCCAGCAACATGTTAACCTGTACCTGCACAGTTATTTACAGATTGCAGGGAGGTGGCACAGTTTCATCATATACACAGGGTGTGAACGGCATGCACCTGAGTCAGCCACCGATACCACCAATTGACATGTATGTGTATGTGTGTGTTGGTGAGAGGACAGCAGTAGAAGAGTGGGGCAATGTTGATGCAGTGTGTGCATGTATCACTGGTAGCCCTAGGTGTTGTCAGCGAGATTACATGCATGTGTGTATGGATTTTGCACACAGTTCCACCTCATGGCTGCCATACTGCTGTTTGTGGACAGCCACAGACTGTACCTGCCAGGTCATACAGATCCCAGTAGTGTCTCTGGCCACAGACACAGTACCTGCAATACTTGCTGCAGGGGGTGCTTTATGGACCGTATCAGCAGTACCAACCCAGACTGGGTACTGTCATCAGAAGCAGGTGTTAGATTGACTGGACACAGATCCCTGTCGGAGCCTGGCCAGAACCCGCACGTGCACATGGTCTCTGGGGCGGTCGTGGTGACAGCACAGACCCAGCATTGCTGGGGCTGCTGCTGGAACTCTACCGAGAAGGCGGCCAGCGGCCTGTTGTCATCGCGGCGACTGCCAGCTGCTGCTGCTGTTTAACTGGCATATGGCCCGCGTCGGCGCCCTCAGCCACTCACCATCACCCTGGCTCATGGACGTATGTGGTTGTGGAACGGTCTAATTTGTCCCCACAGCGTCTGTCACCCTTGACGCTCGGTGAAATCACCGGATGGCTGACGCAATGTCATGCATACTGTGTCAGTCATGGCTGTCGCGACATGCTGTCAGCTCCCTCAGAACCTATCTGGTATGCCGTTCCATGCGACTGTGCCTGCATGACGGCCGAAACATAGCTGAGGGTTATGCAAGACCTCTGTGGGCATGTCTGACAGGGGCGAAATGCATACGGATACTCCCGAGAACCTGGACATCTGTCTGTGTGGTACCATCCTGCAGGTACCATGCCATGGCTGCTGTTGTGGGGAGGCATATTGCCACAGATACCACATTACCCTGGTCAATGCCACTGTATGCTGTCCATCACCACAAAGGGACATTGGTGACAAGGGTGTATTGGCAGGATAACTGCAATAGCATTGATGGGGTCGACAGCTGTGTATTGTCAATGGCTGACGATGGCCGGACCCCTGGCATACTTTCCTGTGCCATTACACAGATGTCGTAATGCTATCCAGTACCCGGCACCAGATTCAGGTTCCCTGCTACATGACACCAAGGGCAACAGCCAGAACCTGTGGGAGGGAAACAGGAAACACGGTTTACAATGTCTACACATTACCAGTGGTACACACATGCACACACATGCACACACGGAATTGCACACACATGCACACATGCACACATGCACAGGTGCACACATGCACACATGCACACACATGCACACATGCACAGGGGTGCACACATGCACACATGCACACATGCACACATGCGTGCACACATGCACAGGTGCACACATGCACATGCACACATGCACAGGTGCACACATGCACACATGCACAGGTGCACACATGCATACATGCACAGGTGCACAAGGTGCACACATGCACCCCACATGCACACAGCTACTGCGACTGCGTGCACACACATGCACAGGTGTGCACCACATGCACACATACACAATGCACAGTTTCACACAATTTGTACAGTACTCAGTATCGTGATATCAATACACAGACACACCTACATACAAGAGCACTATAAGTGAGCCAAATAGTACTATTACCTATCAAAACTTTTCTTCCCCAGGGAATTGTTAGCTACACTCACCAGCATGGATAGGCTGCATTGCTGTTGATATACCAGAGGGTCGCACAGACGTGAAGAAACTGATGTCAGTAAGCTGCTTCAATGCCATTTTAACACCAATTATGGTGATTGGCAGTGGTAACAGTATTAAGCCTTTCACCGGTCAGCTGCTAATATTGAGGATATCTACACTTGCACATTAAATACTAGTGACAGCTACAAACCAGGACACACCTCACACATAGAGTAACTACCAGTGTACACAACAGTCAACTGTACATAATATTTACCTGCTGCGTTCACTGTCTTGCTGCTGCGTGGCTCCAGCCTCCATCATAATGCATCTGTGCCTGTGTATTTATTTGCTGTGGGACTGGAGCCACTACACTCATGGTAGTCCCTCCAGTCTGGTGATGAGAGGATGTGTAGCCACCCACCACCTGTGGTGACCTGTTGCCTGTGGATATCCGATGCTGCATGTGGACATGTCTGATTAAATCACTGCAGTGATATGCGTACCTGCTCATATGTCTAGCTATCGCGTGCCTATGTCATTTTACCGAAGGACAAGGTCTTGCCACAGTGCAGCCCTCTCCTGCTAAATTCTGGCTGGGTCTTGGGGAAAAAGTATTGCATAATCACTGCACCAGGCTCTGGTGTAACTCTCCTCATCCTCAGCTGTGGAGTAGGTGGGATTCCCACGGGTGGGCCATGTACCTGAGAAGAAAATAACCTGGTATCAACGTATATGTCCAGCAGAATTTGGCACACATACTACACATGCTACTAGAGCTGTTATGATACAACATATCTCACATATGTAGCATCTGTCTGTCTACTGGTGGATACACATGTAGATGGCCAGGTATCAGTGCTCAGCCAGCAACTGTGCAACAGTACCTGGCACACTCCCATCACGACATACTACAAACCCCAGCAGTCAGAACACTGATTCAGGTCAAGGAAACACCTCCTCACTCTGAGGGTTTGTATCTAGGTACTGTATGGCCTGCATCATCAACTACTGTGTGCTGACCACACGCCCCAGTTACCCTGGATATACATATCCCACCCCTCCACCACCAGCTGGCTGAATATAGTGCATAACATTACAGATACAAACTTTTACTTTGTAACAGTGTCATGGTATCCTTTCAGCCCACTGGGCCGAAGTGGCAGATACAACCCACAATGCTGACCCCTACACAATTGTTTTCTACAGACATCTCCGAGAATGCATGGATCATGCAATCCCATATATGAAACCAAGACACTCTCCCACACAAAAGGACAGCATCCTGCTCTGAGTGGACCCGAGCCATAGACAGGTGTATTACAGAAGATGGAAGCTACTGCGAGACAGAGCATAATTTCATAAAGAGGGAGGGCATGTCTGAGCAGCACTAGTAGGATTTATTTTCCATCATACAAAATCCATGGGCAGCTTTGAGAGGGAAATCAAGAGGGACACAGATAACCAGAAGGCCTTCTTCAGTTATGTTACTTAACCTGGTCAGGGATCATCCTGTATGCCCATAGTAAGTACACAAGAACAAATATATCAGAGACACCACAGATATAGACAACATAGTGGCAGACGGAGTTCAGTGCAGGTGTCACCCGCCCTCTCCCCAAAATAAGACATAGTTATCCCAGCTGACTGTAACCTCCCTGTCATCACAGATGTCAGGTGAAACCACCCTCAGGACAGCAGAATACACAGCATGAATGGGACCTGATGGTATCCCCAGTTGCATGCTACATAAACTCTGACAGAGCTAAACACACATATAGAGAGTGTAGCTTCTTAACACTAGCCTGACTACACAGGATATGTACCTGTACACTGGGCATACAGCAGCAGTGGTTCCACTCCACGAAGAGGCACCTCAACATACCGGCTAATACAACACAATACATTACATTACAATGCAATACATACAATATGCTGTGCCCTGGGACTACAGCAGCGTACTGTTCTGCTGCTACCTGACCATTGCTTGGCACATATGGTGTGATGGGTACCCTGCTGCTGTCACAGTTACACAGGGTGACTCATATGGCATATTACCTATCTGACTAACATTCAGCGGGGGTATGTGTGACATGTACTCATGGGGAGTCTTTGCTTCTTAACACTGTGTGGTTTATTGCAGGTATATGCTTATCTGTAGGTAGAACTCTTACCTCCATGTACTCTCTATTGCGAGTGCGGATGACACACAGCAATTTATTTAGGTTGTGGA
>NC_056728.1:1088686230-1088693730 GCF_019279795.1 Protopterus annectens
CCTTCGCCTCAGAATGATACCACAGTATAAGGACAAAATGATTGACTTCAACAATTGGCTAAGCTTCTGGTGTCATTCAAAGGGGATCCAGTATTTGTCTGCCTGGGAAGACATGATTGCCAAACCACAATGCTTTGCCAGAGATGGTCTGCACCTGTCACCCCTGGGATTCAGGTTACTGGCTAAAGCTCTTGCCACCCCTATAGTGCCTTTTTTAGGCAAGGTTCAAAGGATAAAACCACCACCATAACAGATACAAGCATGCGAAATCTGAAGATAATGCTACTCAATGCAAGAAGTCTAAACCTCAAAATGCACTCTCTTGAGGCACTCCTAAAAATGGAGAACATCGATATCTGTGCAGTAACTGAGACCTGGTTCAAGGCTCCAGAGACCACCCCTGCAATACCAGGCTACAATTCTTACCACACTTTTCGGCCGCAAAACCAAGACCAAAACACTAAAGGTGGAGGAGTGTCCATATTCAGCAAGGATATTTGCACCTCCAGGCTAGTTGCCCAATACAATGCATCTGAAATTCTCTAGGTGCAACTAACACTAGGTAAGACAGCAATCCAAATTGTAGCTTGCTACAGATCCCCCACCATGCCCCAAGATTCTCACTACACCTTTCTAAACATACTAGAAAATAGTAAGATACAACCAAACACCCTAATACTAGGTGATTTCAACTACTCTGCCATTAATTGGGAAAACTACTCGGGTACCAAATCCTTTTCCCAACGGTTCTTGGAATTCATAAATTCCAGTGCCCTGGATTAACTAATCCATTGTCCCACCAAGGGCTCCAATATCCTAGACCTGGTCCTTACCAACATGGGAGATAGATGCTCCACACCAGTGGTCACCCCCTCATTGGTCAGGTCTGACCATAAGCAAATCACCTTTGACATCCACATCCCACCCCTACCCCCCAGTAAGGAAACCTCCTTAAAAAACTTCTCCAAAGCCAACTTCATGCTACTGAAGTCAGAAATGACAAACTTCACAACACCCACGCAGACGGGATCTGAACGTTTGACTGCAGAATCCTACACTAAGCACTGTACGAGCACATCCACTTGTGCATGAATCATGCCATCCCAAATAGAACCACGATGCTCTTCTCCAAGAAAATGAAGCCAATCTGGTGGTCCCGTGCTATAAACAAACTTTACAACAGAAGGAAGAAACTGTTGCAGAAAAGAGGAAAATCCCAGGATGCAAAAAACTCCCTCACCAGCCTCAGTAAGAAGCTGAGATCCCTCATAAAATCCTCAAAAGCTAGTTATGAAAATAAAATTGCCAAAGATTCCAAAGACAACCACAAGGCATTCTATAGTTATGTCAAGAATCTAAATGGCAATGCTCAGATCTGCTCTGAGCTAAAACAGAATGGCATTAGATATACTGATCCCAAGGAAATTGCCAATATCCTGGCAGATTGATTTAGTGCCAACTTCACCCCCGCTCACCCCCTAAAGGACCCATCTCAATTCCAAAAGATTGCCAAATTCCGATAATCATGGCCACACAGGTAGAAACCACACTCTCCAAAGCTAAGAATACAGCATCCATGGGAACAGATGACATTCCAGGTTGTGTACTACATGAACTACAGAATGAACTGGCACCTCACCTAAGTGTCATGTTTAATCATAGCCTCATCTCAGGCTTCATGCCCACTGAGTGGCGCACAGCTACAGTTATCCCACTCCACAAGGGAGGATCCGCCTTGGATCCTGGGAACTACTGTCCCATCAGTCTGACAAGCCTGATCTGCAAGGGCATGGAAGGCATTATCATGGAACTTATAAACAAAGACATTGGCAACCTTCAAACACTGGACCCCACCCAGTTTGGGTTTGTGAAGGGCCGATCCTGTCTCCTGAATCTGAGAGACTTCTTCGAATCAGTCTCCAGAGCAGTGGATGAGAGTAAGGTGGTCCACACAGCCTATCTGGACCTTGCCAAGGCCTTTGACACCATCCCGCACTCTGGAATCATAGATAAACTTACTAAGCTGGGCATAAATCCCTACGTCACTCGATGGGTTGCCAACTGGCTTACTGACAGTACCCAGACTGTAAAAGTAGCCGACTCCAAATCCAGCTCCAGACAAATGACAAGTGGAGTACCTCAGGGTTCAGTCCTGGGACCACTCTTGTTTGGCATCTACTTCTCTGAAGTACAGGCCAACACTAAGGGATGCTGGCTAACAAAGTTTGCAGATGACTGCAAACTGGGAGCCATTACTGAATCCCCAAATGATGTGGATATTCTACAAAAGGGCCTTACAGAAACAGATGCCTGGTGCCAGAGCCATGGGCTCAAGCTTAATGCCAAGAAATGTATAGTTATCTCCTTTGAAAAAAAAACATGTACCCATGAATTACCACATAGGTGGCAGGACACTAAACATTGAAAGTTTGATGAGAGACTTAGGGACACAGGTGGACAGTGGTCTCACATTCGATAACCACATCGCCACAACAGTCAGGAACTCCTTCTATGTATCACACCTCATCACTAAGGGCTTTTCATCCAGAAAAAAGGAGGTCATTGTCCCACTGTCCTCATCCCTCATTAGACCCATTATAGAGTATGATGCCCCATTTGGTATGTACCTCGCAAGACATCTGCAACAGCTGGAAAGGCCACAGAAATACCTCACTAAAAGAATCACAGGCCTAAAGCCATACTCTGTGGCATATCGTCTACTCAGAGGCAATCTCTGCTAAAAATACAAGGCCATGTCAAACCCTGAGCTGTTGGACATGCTCTACTTAAAGAAATCCCAATCCCTTAAAGCCACACACTCCAGGGATCTAAACCTTGTCATCACAATGAACAAAACATGCTGGAGGGATAGGTTCCTGACCCAGAGACTCCCCATACTCTAGAATAGACTTCCCATACATGTCAAACAGAGCCCTCATTGGCCCTCTTCAAAAGGAACCTTGATGATTCGATGGGAGATAGGAAATTCACCTTGGGGATCATGTCAGTTGCCCTGGAAGACAGGGGTCCAGAGAAGTAAATATTGTGGGAAGAAATATCCAGAGAATTGTTATGGCTAGGCTTGCATAGGCCCTAGAGCCGATAGCCTAGTATAAACCTATGAACCTATGAACCTATAAATTCAGCATTACCCACACCCAGAAGTGGGTTATTGCTATTATACAATGACATTATTTAAGAAAAAAAATACTTACTTTTCTTAAATAATGGCATTGTATAATGCCTCCGTGCTGCCCTTCCACAGCTCTCTGGTATTCTGCGGCAGTTCTGATGGACTGCTCATGTGTATGCTTATGCAGTACATCAGAGCTGTCTGTGGAAGCAATGGAGAAAACAAGATCTCTGTTGCTTTTTAGAAAGTGTCTCGCTATGTTAAAGGAGTTTAACATAGCGAGACAACTTTAAAAAAAGCAATGGAGATCTTCCTTTCTCCGTTGCTTTTTTTAAATCTGTCTTGCTATGTTAAACCCATTTAAACCTGTTTAACATAGCGAGACAGCTTTAAAAAAAGCAACCGAGAAAGGAAGATCTCCATTGCTTTTTTTAAGCTATCTTGCTATGTTAAAGGAGTTTAACATAGCTAGACACTTTCTAAAAAGCAACGGAGATTTTGAGTTCTCCATTGCTGTAACAAAAAAAAAGACTTATACTAATAGAAAAAGTCTGGGCGACCGGACATTTTTCCATTAGTATAAGTCTGATGTACAACGGGCATGCTGACCAATCAGCGTGCACGTTTTGGAATATTAATGGGGGGGGGTCATTGTATAATCCTTTATTGCTATGCTTCAGTAGTTCTTTAGGCAGACAAGAATAAAAGTTATATACCAGGTAAAACCTAAGGAATAGACTTCTTACACTATTATGCTGTGTTTTTCAGTATTCATCAGAAAATGTATAATCGCATAAATGGCTTTGTATTGTGGTCAAAAAGTCCAATAATTGCTTAGGATCAACATGAGTATAAGTGCTGAACTTTTACTTAACAAAACCTCAAAATGAGAATCAGTCTTACTTTTAGAGCAGTTTGGTTGCAAAACTGTACAGTAACTCCTGGATTTACTATCCTTCTGTGCAGGACTAGCTTAGTCCTGCACGGAAGTGGATGTTTAGGAGCATGATGGCAGCGAGCCATGCATATTAAAGAAGGCACGATGCCTGAGCTATTAATCTTACATAGAGCATGTAAGAGTGCAGGGGGCGTGTCTAAGAACAGAGCTCTCAGAATATGCACACCTCTGCAATGAAGAACAGCAGACAAATACCAAAAGAATGAGTGAGACTACTCATAGGTATATGCATACCCCCAGCAACATCCCCCACATGTAGAAGAGCTATAGTTAAAGCAACAAATATAAAGATTTATCTTTTTTATGAAACAGATGAAATTGAATGGTAAGTGCGCAGGTTTGCCCATCGCTTAGCTACGGTTAATGCAGCTTAAATGGCACAAGAGTATAAAAAGCAAGATATATGCAAATGAAGCAGTAGAGAAATAGTGTAGTGGGCAGAGCATTTGCCTTACGAGCAGCCATTCCCGATTCAAGTCCCACTGCAGCACATTACATTTTCCATGTCAAATCACTTTATGACCAATATTTTTAGTTGCATAATCTACTAAATAACATATATTTGTGAACTGGAGTACTGCATCAAATGCAGATGTGAGGTGTCAGTGTCATAATGTTGCAAAGTCCACAGATAATCACATGTGCCCCATACAGTATATTTACACATGAATAAGGGATACAAATAGAAGGTAAAATGTGTAATGAATGATAACTCCATACAGCTTCCAAATCCCCCACCTTCCCAAGAACAATTAGACATTACTGTCTAAATTAGTGCAGTGGTAAGCAGGAGTAAGCACTATTAAGCACTAGTAAGTATGTTTAAGCCCGTTTGCACGTGGGTAAGCAGTGCACACACAGGTTAAGCAATATTGAAGCTAACTCTCTGTAAGCATATTTAACCGGAGGTTAGGATTGCTTACACTCGTGCATACCCATACAAACTCGCTTACAAGTGCTTAAAAGTGCCTTAATCACTCTATATGCAACAGCCACTGTTCTGGCCAGAAACAAAATAAACAGCCTTTGCAGGTCTTGAACCCAGGACCCTGTATACTATAGTCACAGTAGTTAACCACTAAGCCATCACAGTAATACATATGACTGAGGTGTCATCAAACAAATCCTCACTATAGTAAAATCAAACAGAACATGTGAAAGGAATCTATATACAGCCTTGTGTTCTATAACCTACTACATAACATAAATATGTGAACTGGAGTACTGCAGTAAGCCCAGATGTGAGGTGTAATTGTAATAAAGTGTTGAAGTCCCCTAATAAACACAAGGACCCCATACAGTGTACGTACACATGAATCATGGATACCAGACACATATATAACATGTAATGAATAATAAATCAATGCCAAAAACCAAATATAATGCAAATTAAATATTAAGCAATGCTAAGCATTCTACAGGCCAGCTTAGCAGGTGTAAGCAATGTGTAAGCCAGCTAACTCAATTTGCCCATTGGTATACCCCTTTAAACAATGCCAAACTTAGGTAAGCAGGTTTGCCCATAGCTTAGCCTTTTCAAAACCGTCCAGTCATGGTAAGGTGTGGGAAATCGGCCCTATTTAAACCCAACAGGTGGGAATACATCTCATAACTGGTTGTAGCTTCCCCTTGCAGGCACCATGTCTGAAATGGGAGAGGGTGTGCGCTTTTGGGTGCATTGCTGGGGCATCCAGGAGTCCAGAGTCATGGCAGGACTCCTTGTCAAAGACCGTGAGCAGAGCCTGCTGCAGGGCCAGTACCAGAGTTCCCAATATAAAGTGGAAGCCTGGGACCGTCTCGCCTGTGACCTCACCAGTGTCACCTGCATACCTCGAACTGGTGAGCATGTCAGGCATCACTATGCTGACCTGAAGCAGTAAAAGGGGATCTCTTGGATGAGTGGATCCAAAAGGCTAGGAGTACAGGAGATGTCCCAGCTGTGTATAAATATCACTCCACTACCTGTTTAATGTTTAATAATTGCCAGCTTATGTATATTATGGATAGGTATGGCTAAATATTCCTTGTATGTCCTTCACAGTGGCAAGTGAGCAGGCTGTGAACCAGGAGGACCATGGATGTCGCTTGGAGAGGTTGCAACGCAAGGCAGGTTAGTAATACTCTTGCATGTACTGTCATATGAAATAAATCTAAGAGTCTCATATAGGTTGTATGTAAATAAAAGCATAATAGCCTGACAATGAAGGTCTAACTGCTGGACTGCATGTGCTTACTCTGGCATCATATGGTAATGTAGATCTGCAATCACTTAATAGTACTGCTGTATTAAGCACTGTACCCACACTGTGCAACATAAATAAAATGTGTAGGAATGTCTGTATATGACTGGTGTAATCCCCATAGGTCACTAAGTACAACTGAAAAAGACATAGGCAGAAAACAGTGAAAAAGCAGACAGTAAAATCCAAATAGCGCACACAACAAAGACGTGAAGTGTAGTATTTTTAGCACACACAACCATGGTTCGAATCCTGTGAGTGGTAGTAGTCTGCATACAGAATCATACCCCACAACTGTACAAATATGTCCAGAATGTCCAGTAAATTGGCCCATATCAGCTGCCTGTCACACTGTGCACAAAAATAAAAGATTGTTACCCTGTACTGGTACTGTTTACTTTGGTGTTGTGTGGCATTGTTATTGTTGCAGTTGCTCTGAATAATAAGGTATTACTCATCATTGTCACCCACACTGTGCTACATAATATAACTGTCTAGGAAATCCTGTATAAGAGTATTGTAATTTAAGGTCAGAATGTAAAACCACAGCAGAATTATAGACAGAAATCAGATAAGAGATTTACAGCAATATCTATATAGCACACGCAACTGTGATGGACACTGTTTAGTGTTAGCAGACACAGCCATGGTCTGAATCCTGAGAGTCGAAGTAGGCTGCAAACAGATGCATACCCCACAACTGTACAGATATGTCCAGAATGTCCAGTATATTGGCCTATATCTGCTGCCTGTCACCCTGTCCCCCTGGGAAATCAGTGGGATAATCCTAGATGTTTAGGCAGCAAACAGGAAATACAGCTGATTGTCACACATCTGTAAGAACAAACATGTCACACTAGTACTCCCTAAAATGTTATGAGAGTAATAATTCAAGTATGTCCCAACTACACCCCCATGTTGTCAAGCTGTGGCCAGAGTGTGTACAGTAACAGAATGAGATGTATGTGCATAATACTAATGTGGATTCTGGTACTTTGTATGGCAACATTCTGGGGGTGCTAACAAACATTGCTCCCATAGGTCCATCAGATACGAACACTGTGCCTAAAAATAAAAGATTGATACCCTGTACTGGTACTATTTACTTTGGCATTGTATGCTATTGTATTGTATATTATTGTTGCAGTTGCTTTGAATAATAAGGTATC
>NC_056728.1:1088698730-1088715643 GCF_019279795.1 Protopterus annectens
GTTAGAAACACAAATGGATGTAGCCATGCATGTACTGATAGCACTCAACACACACACTGCCAGTGATATATCTGACACAAGACCTGTGTGGTGGACAGACAAAATATAACAGGCACAGCTCTGGCCATCAAGTGGATAGGCCCACAGTTGAGAGCTATGCAGACAGACTGCATTCCATGTTAAACTAGTATGTACACACAAACCCTGAAACACTGGTGCTATACAATGCATACAACAACACTACTCACACTCTCTGTCTGTAGTTCTGGAACCTCATACAAATATGTAGCTGTCCTGAGTGTGCAAGTTCTCTTGTAAGAGGTATTGCTACCTGCTGTCTGTAAAACTGCTGCCCACACACAGGAAAGATGTCCACCATATAGGAAAGGTAAAGGGACCATGCCCACATGATGTAGGGATTTAAAGTAGTGGGTTGCCATGACAGTGGTAATTGGAAGTACTACACAGCATGCTGCATGCAGGTAGCAAGTGGAGGACACTGATTGTTGCAGAAGCCATCATCTGATCAATGAGCATCACCTACAAAATGTGTGCTGCAGTCTTTACAAAGCAGCTCAATCCATTTACTGGTGAGACAGAGTGAAAGGCAAAAAAAAAAAAAACATCCATCTAGCAAACTATCCAGAAGAGACATCATTCCCACAACAGGTATGTGAAGTATATATGTAATTGACTGTAGTTCTTGGTCCATAATAATGGGATAGATGATGTGGAATGATTTATATGTGCCATTAGGTGTTGTAATGATGTTCAGCTTAACAACTGCTAAGGACAATAGAGTCTGTCTCTGTGGGTAGTGGGCCATACCCATCAACTGTGCAGAGCAGCACTGACTGATAAGATGTAAGGCATCATAGTGTGTGTTGTTTAATGGGAAGCATGTACATAACTGTGGCCAACAGCTGGTGGTGGAAGTAATGCCATAATGATGGACACGTGGGTTCCACAGCCCACCACTTGCAGGATACTCAGGTTAACCTGTATTGTAGCATGCTGGAATGCCATAGGTGTGTAATAGAGTTACCTGCAATCTGGCCCTACATATACCCCCCAATGTTAGGCTGTGTCCATATGTGGCATCTGTCTGTGTTGTAGCAAGGCAGAACAGTTCAGCTGTGCAGGAAGGTGTTGTGAGTTTGTGGACCTGATGTCCGAATGTACCCCATGTATAGGTATTTATATGTGTACACACACACACACACACACACACACACACACACACACACACACACACACACACACACACACACACACACACATATATATATATATACATGTGTATCCACAGATATACAAATACCCATAAGTAGACATATATATAAACACATATATTCAACATCATATATATCTACACATATATAGATACATACCTATATGCACATGTCTACATATATATAAACATACACACATACATATGTATGTAAATACATGCCCCCTATATTACCACCACAGTGCTACATGCTATGAGTGAGGGAACAGCACACATAGCAATACACACAGATATATACAGCTGTCAGTGTGTGCAACAAGAATGGGTGTGTCACATGTGAACCCATTGAAAGGGATCACATTGCCCTTGTATGTGAAGTAGTGAATGGGAATATGGGGAAGTATTTCAGGTATAGTTGTGGAGGTGGTACTGGTTTGTAGATATAGAGGACAGCCTACAGGGATGGTATGTGACACATGTGGTGGGTAAACACCCTGGATGGTGAGTGTGGTCTGTGATGTGGAAGCCCCATGGGCCCCAATACAGACACAATGGGAGCAGGCCCCCCACCCACTACTACTCACAACAGCAGTCCACGTCCCAAAGGTGCCTGGCCTGGAGACTGAGCAGGAGGAGCATCTGGACCCTGTAAATGTGCACTGGGTACCTCAAGGTGATATAGCACATCCCACATGTGTCAGTGGAGCCCGCTATGGAACAGAACCTGGACATGACCTCGGGGCATAAGATCATATCTGTGTGTGCCCTCGGGAGGGGGGACAACATCCCTTGAGTTGGTTCCACCTGAAGGTAGTGCTAGACCAGTACATGAGGAGGCCCCAGGGTAGGTCCCACATGTGATGTGGCCTGGTAACATGGGCAGATGAGTTTGGAGAGGTGGTTCTGTTGACAAATATTCCCTAAACATGCTATTGCACCACTGTTATAGAACATATGTGTGTAGTAATAGTCTACACAATCTCGGAACATGTCCAACGGCATGCATAGAATTCCCAAATAACACAGAATTTCAGATGTGCAGCAATCACATAGCAAGCATACCACAGGCATATATGGAACCATAGTGGCCCTGACAATGGCATTCAGGTGAATAGTCTGTAACAGGCCAGCAATGACAGTGTCCACACAGGGAACATGGCTACAAACACATAGCACAAAGTGGGTACAATACAATATCAGTCCCACTGGTAGGTAAGCTGTAGCCATACCTGTTGAGTTGTGCATACAGTTTGCTGTCACTGTTATGGTGGGGGATGACAGAGATGTGTATTAAGAACTGTGGTAACCTTGCTGTATGAGTTGCTCAGACCTTTTTCTATCTTTATGTCTTTCAGGCAAGATGTCACATGGACGGCTCACAGCTTACTCAGCTGCTGAGAATGAAATAGTGCTAAACCACCTAATCCAGCACTACCCTGTCCTGTTTGGTTGGGCCGCCCATGAGCAGCAGGAGTGGACTGCCCTGTGGAATGACCTAGTCCACAGGGTCAATTATGTCGGACTGCACAATCGCAGTTATGAGCAGGTCTGGCATCATTGTTCTGACCTGCTTCACAATGCCAATCTGCGTGCTGCTACAGTCCAGGGGGGTCACCTCACAATGGGGGAGGCCATGCCATCCATCCGCCCTGACATGTTGAGAAGCTCCTCGCCACCCTCGTGGCACCTGCCAGTTCGCATAGCCAACAACTGCCGGACACTATTGTGGAGATGGGTGCTACCCACACACCAGCTGAGGAATGTGCAGGTAAGGCCACAGGGCACATCAGTAGACCACTGTTGAGTATGCATCCACATCTGTACAGGTAGATCATGCATATCTGACATGTCATAGATATAGTTTGTTGCTGCATAGTAGTGATAAACAGATGTGCATACGTGGTAGTATTGTGGACATGTACTGTTGATGTAATATAATGCTGCACCCACCCTGTAACAATACCACAGGTGTGGCCACTGACTTCGCATCTCTCACCCTCTTATATAGGTCCCTCCGGTATACCACCAAGGCAGTAGCCTGTAGCTGGTGAGTATGGTTTATGTTGATGCTTGCCAATACACCGGGCATGTAATGGCTATGGTATATTCCATGCACACATCTAAAACACCTAGCCAGAATGCATGCTGTACACTTGCACGTATTGTTGCTGTTAAATGCACGCCATCACAGTGGTAACCATGATGGGGTATTGGAAGGGTTTCAGACACCTGCAAGATAACTAACATCCTGTCATTGCAGAATGTGTCCACAGGGAGTAACATAATGGTGGGAGAGATGGCATACAGTAGGGACATGTGTGAAACATCACCCGTATACAGTGCAACAACAGTGTATATACCAGTAGTACAATGGCAACTGTTACAGAGTTACACTCTGGCATAACGTATTACTGTGGTCCACATTATCAGCTGGGACTAGGCTGTAACATGTGGTGTTCAGTGTATGGGGCACTGCAAGCTGACACACATGTGTAGGCCTAACTTGTCAAGCATATGCAAAAAGGCTGACGGTGGGGAGGGTGTGTCAGCATGACACACCAGTGCACTGCAGAAGGGATCCTAAGGATGCTAAAAATGGCTGTATCTGCACACATTCAGGTTCAAGAACTGTGGCAGATGTAACCCTACCCCCACAGCAATAGTGACAGCAGTGTGTGAACACCAAGGGATGTGCACATGAGTAGACCTTGCAATCATGCAGATTTGGGGGACATGTGTATGTCAGACTGAACATACACTGGCAAATGCAGATGGCCCATGCTAATATATCCCTGCCAGGAATAGTGACTGCTGTAGTACACATAACAATAAGTGCAACAAACTATCATGATAAGCGTGTGCACACATATGCACACATGCACACATGGAGGCATCATGGTCAGCATCCACACACCTAACACATTCCATAGACACTGCATCTGAATGTACAGGACATATGTCACATATCGGGCTTGTGTACTGTTAATATATGTGTGGTGATGTGGTCCCATGGCAGATCAAGGAAGGGTGCGTCATATCAATAAGGGTGTGTACACTTCTCATAGCCATGGTAGGCTCTGACGGTTGTCAGTGTATTAGTATTGGATTGGTCATACATGGTCCTCTGATGTTGAGATCTGTAAACCAGACATCAGGCATTCACAAATGACATCTGTCCACATGTCATCTCAGGTATGTGTAGCTGAAAAACATAGGGGCTGTGAGCATTAGAGCTGACATAACTGACATAGTACTACACATTCAGCAATGGATTGTACACCTGTGATTGTTTGGTGCACAGTACATGGCAGGATGCAGAACAGTTGCACAGAAATACTGTGTACATGGGTGCAATGTTATCTAGGGGACGGGGCATCCCCCTACTAACACAGCACATGCATCACACACATATATACTGTTGCTAGCATGGATTGACTAGAGCTGCACTGCATGCTGTTGTGTACCATATGTTATGCATGTTGACAGATGGGTAATAGGAGGACTGTGTGTACTGTCATTGTGCAAACTCATGTGTGTGTGTGTGTGTGTGTGTGTGTGTGTGTGTGTGTGTGTGTGTGTGTGTGTGTGTGTGTGTGTGTGTGTGTGTGTCTCGGTGGGTGGTTATTTTGTCTGTAGGGTCACTATGGTGAAGTGGAGGGATGTTGATCCATGTAGGATGCGTGTGTGCATGTGTGTGTGTTTGTGTGGGTGTCCATGTATGCACATGTGTGATTGTGGGGTTGTTCATACAGCAGTACTTCCCTTTGGGATTGTCCAGTACATGGACTGACACATGACACACCAAGAATACTTGTCATGTATGTAATCACAGGACAGCTGATAGTATAAGGTCTGTAGCATGGAACATGCATTGGGAGGGAAGGTAGACACCAGGTATACCCTTAATATCACATTAAGCAGAGGGGTGACTGACAACCCACATATGCAGCACTACAGATGCATTGGGGAATTACTATTACTAGGGGGTGGGAGGATGGCCTAATGTTTAAGGTGTTTGCCTTACAAACACAAGGTGCAGGGTTTGAGTCTGACAAGGGATAATTGGCTAGGCTTACTGTAGCTTGCATGGGCAGTTAGCCTAGTACTAACCTATGAACCTACAGATAGATTGGAGAATTACTAGACTACACCGGAGTGTATCCATATATTACAGTTGTCACATGATAGGTTGATTGAGCAGCATATCTGGCATTTACTGAGCAATACTTACACATGCCATTCCAGTGTGTTATGGAGTGAATATAGTAGCCCCTCACATATAAGGGACATGCTCATGATGTCTGGACATACACAGGGTGAGCACTGAATGACTGCAGTGAGGCCATGTAAAACCACACCAATCAGTTCAGGCAGGCAATGGAGTAACAAGTCTTGTGTTGTGATCACTTGTCTGGGCATTTAGAGGGATGATATGTTAAATAGTGGTATTAATGAGTGTATGTTTCCAAGTGTTTTGCAGGATGGAAAACACATGGGAATAATTGTGGAACTGTCTGTAAAGTCACGGACAGGTAGGTATTAAGGTGTGTGTGTGTACTTGTGTACTTTTATGCAATGCTATACACTCAGGTTTAAAGTGCATTTCTTGTTTTCCCCCACAGGTGGCGAAGTGGGTCAGGGTCCCTTCTTCATGCAATCTGATGTTGGTGTCCATACAGACACCGAAGATAATGATAGTACTGTTGAGGCACAGGTGGGGTTGTCAGGGGACGGAACAGTGATGACAGCCCCCTTTTAGCCACCCCAACCCTGCCCACAGTTTCAGTGCCTATACATACCCCATCACAAGTGGCCATAGTGGAGGGACAGCTGGCGTTTGCTGGCAGTGCACAGGAGAGTATAGTATCCATGCCTATGATGTCTGGTCACAGCAGGCATAGCCAGATATCCAGCAGGGCACCACATAGGCAGATGTTCCAGGGTGCCCATGGTGGGGCTGCTGGTCATCATGCCCCTGGCAGATGCGCCACAACTGGTACCACTAGGCACATGTTTCAGGCTGTCATGGTGGTGCAGGCATGTATGGACCGTTACACCAGACAGGGCCTGAGGCTGCAAAGGGCTGCTCTCACATCTGCAAGTGACAAATTCCGTGAACTGTCTGGTACCATCCGTGCTTATACCGAGCTCATGGATAGACGGTCTGGTGAGATGATGGCCCTCATCGACCGTGGTTGGTCCGTGCTTGAACATGTGGTGGGAGTGTGGAGACGGCCACATGGACGTAGGCCAGCAACAGCTGGCAGTTAATGTGGATGTAATAGGACACCAAAACACTCCTGTAGGGGCAGTACCAGCCCCAGCACTGTGGGGGGGGGCACTGTCCAGACCACACCACAGCAGGCCACGAGCACATGGTCCTCGCCCATCCCAGGAGGGACCTGGTTCCAGTGGACATCTGTCATCATCAGGGGAGAATAGCACATCGAGGTCTGTACCTGCACGTGCCCATGGAACCCCTGGCAGGAACAGTCCATGTGTCCATGGCCAAAGGCAGTGAACTGCACACCCTGCCAGGTATGGTCTGCAGCTGTCCATAAACACCTGTATAGGGCAGCTACATTGGCAGAACTGTGTGCACGCATAATCACACACTAGACGAACACACCTTGGGCAACCCCATAACAACACACACATCACCATGCCCAGTTCACCTCATTACATCCCTCACTCATACACATGCTGTCAGATGTATGGCCCACGCTCGGCCTCTGGCAAACCAACAGCACACCCTGTGCATATGATGATACCTGTGCCACATCCCTGTCATCCATAACATTGATGCAGGGACAGGCTAATATGGTTCTGATGCACACTCTGACTGTACTACAGTGTACCAAAGTACTACAGTGTAACATGCCGTCAGGAGTAAAGTTTAATGCATGCATGTCAGGTAGTGTAGCCATCCAGCAATGATGCATTATAGCTGTTTGTAGCACTAGTTGATTGTGGGCTCCATAATAGTATCCATTTGTGTTGTAGGTGTACATGTGTCAGCAGGAGGATGGTCTGCAGTCATATTCCATAACTGGGTATGGCACTGATGTGACACCATGGCTGGGGTACAGTTGAACACGTCACAGGTTTGTATAACAATTATTGCCTGTGCCACATGGACAGGTGACCCACTGGGATGTGTATAATCTGCAACCTGATGTAGACCCATCCGCATACATGCACACTCTTACTTGGCAACACTGGGACTACACCCCTACCTAGGTACGTAGTGCTACTGAAGTGTGTGGCTTTCATTCCACACACCAAACAACGTTTAGGGTGAGGTGTGTTCCAGGTTATATGTTACATGCAGAACATCCTCAGACATGTACAGTATGCTAATGGGGGATGTAATGGTTGTATATGGACAATACATAGTGTGACATACCATCATATACACATTAGCAGACACATAACAGGCAGACACATGTCCAAGAGACCTGGACCTATTGCTGTTAACTAACTTGACCATGTGTCCAATGTGTTACAGGTAGACTGCACAAAGCACATGCATAACTGGGCTGGATTGTGGTATCAGTTACCTGTATGGTTGATGGTGACAGTGGTCACCATAAAGTAGTACATGGGACATATACCGGGTGTACCTTGGTGTAATGACAGTGTACACAGTACCCACATCTTCCAGTGGATATTGTACTCCCTGAAGCCCATGATAACACTCTGACATTCCCACCATCACACATTGCTCATGGCTGAGATACAACCCATTGTATATCCCAACAGTAGTACTACAGGGATATGCATCTAATGCACATGTCATAGGCATAGTAGGGTGTTGCATTGTCATGCTTCACCTATGGGCAGCAAAAACAATATCCGTACTACTGTGTGGCACAGGGTTTTGTAATAGGAGTATGTGGCCTCAGAATGTTGTACCCTATAGATATACAGACATGCACACATGCACACACTTGCCAGAACTCAATGGGTATCCCATGCCTATCGACACATTTGTACAACACTTTTGTGCTGGTACTGCAAGGCTCATGTAGCCTTTAGGGAGAGGAGCGTAACATGGTACATGTAATGTCCCATGCAGCAGCAGCCACAACTGACTATGACAATGGGCGTTGTGGTGGTTGGGAAGGCCCTAATGGAATTCCCAAGTACAGGTGTACTAACACACAGACACTGCTATCCTCAGTAATACACATGCACAAGTGTCAGTACTGAGGTGCATCGCTGCAGGTGGTCATAGCTGTGTACCTAGGTATTGTCCATGGAGAGCTGGGCTGTGTAGGGGATGTGTGTACAGTGGTATCCTGCCTCCTGCCATGTGGCAGCAGGCAATCTATCGACAGACACCACTGTGGTGACCCTCAGGGTGAGAGTGACATGCATCAGCTAATCCTCTGAGTGCCTCCTGCACATAGCCACTGAGGTGATCAAAATGACTTTTATGCAACATGTATTACAACACATGGTTAGTGCCTGTGATGGAGACCTGTACCCAAGCATGTTCTGTTGACTGTGGTAGTGTAGTGGAGGTACCCATGGCATGTGGTGCATACAGGATGTTGTCTCCTATATGTGCCGGTTCTTACACAGCTGGGCAGACATGTCAGTGTCAATCAAGCATAGGCTGCCTGTACATATCTCACCTAGATACCTGCCATCTGCACATCTGTACAGGGACTGACAGTCATCAGCTTGGCAAGTAGCTATGCAGTAGGATGAATGTGGTGACAGACAGACGTTTGATGACAATATGTATGCTATAACTACATGTTGGATGCCGTCACTAACATGTGCTGTACAGACGGTAGTTTACAGTTGCATTCCACATGTCGGATCGTAATCCAGTAGGGGATATATACTGTGAAACAGCTCACACACCAGGGACACAACAGGGAGGCCTCAGAGTCCAGCATTGCCTGCAGGTGTGCCTGTTGTCAGTACTACATTTAGCACTCTACTCTTACCTGGGAAAGCAATGTCAAGAGTAATACAGCCATGATACACTACATGCCAGTGTGACAACACGTACCCTGGGCTACTATCCCTGTATGTAACACATTCACATGGATAGCAGTGCTGTATAGGCCTCATATACTTGTGTGTCCCAGACATTTCACTCACACCCCTTGCTACTGTACTGACAGCACATAGGCACATGTATTATACATGGCATCACATACACTTATTACAGATGTCATTACCCTGCTATGTTATCGGACTGGGTGGTGAGAACTGATTACCATGGCTAAGCCATGCTTAGCAGGTATCAACATTGCTCCAATATAATAGCTAAGCTGATTTGCACACTGGTAAGCGAAGCCTACACTGGGTAAGTGCCCGTATGTTTACCCATAGCATAGCACTGCTTAGCTTCACTCAAACCCGCGCAAATGCACTTAAAGCTGCTCAAAACTGCCTTAACCACTCTGTATCCGACAGCCCTTGTTCTGCCCAGCAAAATAATGAACAGCCCTTGCAGATCTTGAACCCAGGACCCTGTACACTATAGTCACAACACCTAATCAGTACGCCATGATCACTGTGATGACTACTGTTGTTTTTCCAACATATCTGTTAATACACATATTGATTAGTATTGGACAATTGCCTCTACTTACACAATTGTGTAGTACTTGTTATTAATACGACTGTTGCATCACATATGTTGTTTTATCATAATGTACATATATCAGATAAATACGGTGAGATACATCTGGGAAGTTATACACAACCGTGATGTTTACAAATGACAGGAATATGGATATATACATATACATATGGTGATATATGTCTACATGTACATACACATGTATATTCATACTTATGTCTGTACACACACACACACACACACACACACACACACATATATATATATATATATATATATATATATATATATATATATATATAGATATATAGATATATGTATATATAGCTATATATGTATGCACATCATATGTGTGCAGATATGCCTATTTATGTAGATATATATGTAGATATCTATAACTATGTGCATGCATATCTATTCTGCTATACATATATTGCTGTGTATATGTATATATTTGAGTGTGTATATATATATATATATATATATATATATATATATATATATATATATATATGTACATATATATATCCATCTATGTATGTCGATATGTATATGTGTATTTATCTATATAGATATATGGAAAATTCTACATATATGTTCACCATATGTCCAGAACATGGAGTGGAGTCCTACCTCAGCCTGAATAGTCCCAACCTCTTAGTGCAAGGGGATGTCAGGTATGTATTGCAGGTATATATGTAGACTGTTAATACTGTAATAGGGATTGTCTTAACAGACATGTGTGTGGGAGGTCACATCCGATTTTAACATGTGCGCCACTGGCACTGACAGACATCCTAAGGACATCATAGTACAGTACCACTGCTAGCACAGTAATGATCCTGAGGACTACAGCAGAGATATGGCCAATAAAGTTGGGAGGGTGGCTTAATGGTTAAGGTGTTTGCCTTATAAACACAAGGTGCAGGGTTTGAGTCTCACAAGGGATAATTGGCTAAGCTTAAAATGGCTCACAAGGGCAGTTAGCTTAGTACTAATCTATGAACCTATGAACCTAAATGTGGACAGTCTGACACACTGTGGTCAGTCCAGAGGTATACACAGAACCCCTTAGTGCAAGACATGTGGACCAAGTTTGACAATGTGGATGTTAACAGCCATGTAGATGGGTATATCACGTATATACTGCAATGCATATGTCCACATAGGTTATGCATTCACACACTCCTGTCTGTCCTGACATATAATAACCGCTGGTGCAGAGGTCACATGGCCACATAATACATACTAGTTATTGACATACATCTGTACAGCATCCCACTGCTTTGTCAGAAATACATGACATTTATGGGGGCCCGGAAGCAGTACATCTAGCATATATCTGGACATAACATCAAACTGGGTGAGTACACTAAGCTCCTAGACATGTAACAAAGCAGTGTGCAAACTACAGACAGACTGCCACAACACTGGCCTACATTTCTTATGGGGGAATCCACATATATCTGCAAATATAGCAGTCTCTACAGGCATGTCAAAGCACAGAGTAACAGACACCTGTGTGAAAGTGCATACCCACAACCAATGTGAACACAGCCACAGCCACATATGGTAGCTAGCTTAATATTACAGTATATGGACTGTCTGATCAACACCATCCTCATATGTGCCACTCAAACACTAACCTTACATATATTGGGCCACTACACAGTGTGGTTTGATACCTGTCTGTGGTGTGGGACATGTGTGTGTTTGGCCCTACAAACATGTAAGCCAAGAGGATACCACACTAGAGTAGTGTGTAACATCAGATAGAACAGGACCAAGAACAATGACATCTACCACAGTCCGTACACAGGACAAGGTACATTTTCGCAATACACACACTGTTGACAATCACCATAAGTACACAGACCTCAGTACTGTACACACAACCACAGCATGCCCAGGTTATGTCCTCAAATATAACCCCTACTATACATAACATGAGTAGCAGTCTGATATCTCACTGGCTTGTTATCAGATATGATGTCAATAAATAATGGTGTACAGAACATATGCTCCTCTTACTGCATGGCATATGTACAAAGGTTGACAGAGTTGTGGCTGGATTCACAAACACAGGGTCAATATTGACATGTTGCTGTGATAACCTCATACATTTACTGCTGTAACAGGGTTTGTTGTGACATATGTCCTATGAGGGATATGAAATCAATAACTCTCATAGCTGTCACCATGTACTGACTGCAATCCTCACACTATGCTTCTGCAGTTCTCAGATAGGTGTTCTGTGAATACCACAAGAAAGAAAAGGCACCACTCACTGCCCAGTCTGCAGATGACCCCACAGATGGGGGTTTCCTCAAAAACATAGCACTGTCATTACAGGTATTAAAACATGTAGACCAGCCAAATCCACACACACCCTGTAAAACCGACAATACTGCAAACGCAGAATAGCAACACTTACATTCTGTAGTCATGTCAGGCACACCCCCCCCCTCCTGTGTGTTGGCCTGTTTCCACAGTGTATGTTGTTAAAGGTAAATCCCAACTCCATCTGTGATGCTGTTTGCCAAACACTAGATCTAGGTCCTGCTCACAGTGAATGAAAAGGCCCAACACCAACATGATGTTCCTAGATATTCCATGCAATTGGCTATGGGAATGTCACCAGAGCTGTTCGACATGCAATCAGCAAGAGGAGGGCTGCAATTCATGCAGTGGCCATCAGCTAATCATGAGCATCACTTACAAAACACAAGCTGCTGCCTAAGCAAAGCAGGTGTAGTTCTTCACATCCACCAGAGAGGGAGTAAGAGAGACAGACAGAGACAAAGTAAGTCAGGGAAGGGGTGGGAGAGTAAAACCTAAGCATGTTTGTGTCACACAGACCTCTCAACCATACCGAATAACTATTTTTTTACCGAGTTTTGGGGTCCCAATAATGGGGTGCCACGATTCCCGAGTGACACAGCATTATTTCTGATTTTTCAGATCTATTTTTAAAATTTTCGCATTTTCGGAGGTGATGTCATTACATGCTTGATGACTTCAGCTCAGTCAGCATGTTGTGCATCTGTTTGAATAGGGCTGCCGTTGACAAAGTCAGGTGGCAATATACACCGGGATGTAAAGAAAAGGTACAACTTAAATTATAAAGAGAATATAGCTCTGAAACAGCTACAGAACAATGATTTAATAACAATTAAACCTTCTGATAAAGGCAGTCTAATTGTGGTTATGGACATGTCTCATTATGTTAGTTCTATGATAGATCTATTAAGTGACAGTAATTTTTATGCTAAAACTACGGTTAATGAAGTACACATGATTATGAGTTCTGTATATAATACCGTAAGGGATGCATATGAGGGAGGTTTGATTACTAAAGAAACATTTGATTATATTTGTTTCATAGTTTCATAGTAGTGTACTAGGCTATCTGCCCGGGGGCATTTATAAGCCTAGCCAACAGTGATGTGGCTTTACGCCACCCCATACTATATAGTTGCGCCTCTCTAGTAGTGACATATGTGGGACCCCATTATTTAGTAAACTATACCTCTGTCTAGTAGTGACACTGAGGTGACTCCTGGGGTAAACTTGCGATCTCCCATCCATGCATCGAGATTTTTCTTGAACAGTGCCAATGAGGGGCTCTGTCTCACATGAACTGGGATTTTGTTCCAGAGTATGGGTAACCTCTGTGTTATGAATCTATCCCTCCAGCATGTCCTATTCATATTTGTGCAGAGGTTGAAATCTTTAGCTCGTGTGGTTCTGGTGGATTTGGATTTTTTGAGATGGAGCATGTCCATCAATTCCTGGTTGGACATGGCCCTGTATGTTAGGCACAAATCACCTCTGAGCAGGCGGTATGCTACTGAATAGAGCTGGAGTTTCTTTAATCTAGCTGGATAAGGCACATGTTTGAGACCTATGATCCTCTTGGTGAGGTACTTCTGGGGTCTTTCAAGTTGTTGCATGTGCCGGGTGAGATACATCCCAAATGGAGCATTATATTCAATCATGGGCCTGACAAGGGAGGAATATAGAGGTACAATGACCTCCTTTGATCTGGATGAGAATACCTTCATGATGAGATGGGCAAGGTAGAATGTCTTTCTGACCACTTTGGCAACATGGTTGTCAAAGGAGAGGTCACTATCGACTTGAGTCCCCAGGTCTCTGATTACTTCTTCTGTATTCAGTGGGTTATTGTCTACGTGATAATTTGTGGGTACTTTGTTTTTCCCAAAGGGGATGACTATACATTTTTTGGCGTTAAGTTTGAGGCCATGATTCCGACACCAGTTGTCCGTTTCAGTGAGACCTTTCTGTAGGATGTGTGTGTCGGCAGGTGAATCAACTATGGCACCCAGTTTGCAGTCATCTGCAAACTTTGTCAGCCATAATCCTTCCATATTTGCTTTCACATCTGAGAAGTAAATGCCGAATAGGAGTGGACCCAAGACTGAGCCCTGTGGGACACCACTTGTGACTGGTTTTGAGTCTGACATGGCTCCAGCAATTTTAACCTTATGGGTTCTGTTTTTCAGCCAGTTTGCTACCCATCTTGTGACATATGGATTTACATTTAGGCTGCTGAGCTTGTCAATGATGCCAGAGTGTGGTATCGTGTCAAAGGCCTTAGCCAAGTCCAAATAGGCAGTGTGGACAGCCTTGCCCTCATCGATGGCACTAGTGACTGTCTCAAAGAAGTCAACCAGGTTTAAGAGGCAGGATCTGCCTTTTACAAAACCGAACTGTGTGGGATCAAGGGTCTGCAGATCCCCAATGTCGCCATTTATGAGTTCCATGATGATTCTTTCCATAGCCTTACAGACCAGGCTGGTCAAACTTATGGGGCGGTAGTTACCTGGGTCAGTAGAAAATTTCCCTTTGTGGAGTGGGACCACTGTTGCTGTGCGCCAGTGTTCAGGTACATATCCTGTAGTGAGGCTAAGATTGAATAGAGTTCTTAGGGGCGGGTTTAGTTCATCTTGAAGTTCACGTAACACGCAACCTGGGATACCATCGGGTCCCATAGATGCTGTGTTTTTGCCTTGTTGAGTGCTGATTTCACCTGTGTGTCTGTGATGACAGGTAGGTTACATTCAGCAGGGATAATTACTTCATCTTTAGGGGTGAGGGAGGGAGAAATTTGCACTGAACCTATCTGCCAGAATGTTGGCAATGTCAGTAGGGTCAGTGAATTTTGTCATTGTGTACTAGCTCAGAGCATATCTGAGAATTTCCTCCCAAGGTTCTGACATAATTGAAGAAGGCTTTGTGATTGTCTTTGGTATCCTTGGGAATCTTTTTCTCAAAGTTTGCTTTAGATGTTTTATGAGAGAACGTAGTTTTTACTTGTGCTGATGAGGGAAGCCTTTCCCTTGTGGGATTTGGCTTTGTCCTGCAGTAGCTTCCTTCTTTTGTTGTACAGTTTGTTTATAGCCGGGTCCACCAAACAGGCGTTTTCCTTGGTGGAGAGGGTCTTGATTTTAGTTGGGATTGCTTGATCCATGCATTCTTGGAGATGTCCGTAGAAGGCTTTTGTGAAGGATTCAGCATTTTGGGATGTGGTTTCCATTAACCCAGTAGGCTTAAAGGATATCATTTCTGACTTGAGGAGCACAAAGTCAGCTTTTGAAAAGTTTTTCACTGTAGTCTTTGTTCTGGGGTGGGGTGGGATATGTACATCCAACGTGATCAGTTTATGATCAGATCTTACTAGTGAGGAGTTTATATCCGTGCGAGCATTTGGGCCCCATGTTTGTGATAATCAGGTCAAGTATATTATCTCTCCTCGTAGGAGAAGTGACCAGTTGCTCCATAGCATTTGAGTTTATGAATTCCAGGAATCTTTGGGCTAGGGTGTTAGGGCTAGAATAGTGGGCCCAGTCTATGTTGGGGTAGTTGAAGTCACCCAATATGATGGTGTTTGGTGTGACATTCATATCCTCCAGTGTTTTCAGGAATGCTTGATGGGATTCCTGGGATTGGGAGGGAGTTCTATAACATGCGACCAGTTGTATGGCAGTTTTGCCTATGGTGAGTAAAACTTGTATGGTTTCTGATGCTTCATGGGTAGCCACCAATCGAGAGGTGTATGTGTCCTTTATGAAAATGGACACTCCCCCTCCCTTTGTGGTTCGGCCTGGAACTTGAGGTCAAACGCATGATATGAGGTATAGCCTGGTAGCTGGAGTGCTCTCAGGAGCCTTAAACCAGGTTTCGGTTACTGCACAGACATCGATGTTCTCCATACTGAGAAGTGCTTCGAGTGCCTGCATCTTGAGATTTAGACTTCTGGCGTTGAGCAGCATTACCCTTAATTTTTTCCATTTTTGTTTTTATGGAGGTTGATTTGTCCTTTGAGCATTGCCTAAAAAGGCACTATGGGGTGGCAAGAGCCTTGGCCAGTATCCGGAAGCCCAGTGGTGACAGCTGCAAGCCATGCCTTGCGAAGGAACGTGGCTGGTCCAGCCTATCAGCGCAGGCTGACAGACATAGCATCCCCCTAGAATGACACCAGTGATTAAGCCAATTGTTAAAACTGATCATTTTGTCTTTGTACTGAGGCATCATTCTTGGTGAAGGCAGGATGCTGCTCAGGGTCAGGGTCATACCAGTCTGGGCTACATAATCGGAGAGCTCCTCAATGTCTCTTTTCATGTGGTCCAGGGAGGTGCCTCAGGTCATTCACACCCGCATGGACAATGACTGAATCATATTTGTACTTGCTTTGGAGTGACCTGAGTGCGTGTGTAATGTGGCGGATCCTAGCCCCCGACAGGCAGCTCACCGTTACCCTCTCCTTATTCAGCCTGGTAAGTGGAACATCGGTGTGTCTGACTATAGAGTCACCTATTACTAATGTCTCTGGCATAGTATTTTGCCTTAGGGGCTGTGATTGTGCGACACACCTGTTGCTTGAGGTATGTGTTGTAGGTGTTGCGTTTTGTGGGGGTGTATTTCTGGGTGTCTGCTCTGCCTCTGTTGTTTTGGTAAGTTTTTTATAAGAGCCTCCGAGTATGTCTTTGTGTTTTTATGTGTTTGGTTTGCATTAGTGGTGGTTTTATGTGTGACTGGTTTTGCCAGTCCTCA
>NC_056728.1:1088716143-1088737138 GCF_019279795.1 Protopterus annectens
TAGCACTAAAAAAAAGGCGAACCTTACCATTTTAACCAGCCCTTTAACCCATCTTTTCTACAAAACCCCCAAGGGGCCATGGGCACCTAATCAAAGTGTAAGAACTTAAAAAATTTCCCAAAAACGGCTCTAAATTGTCTTTTTCAATTAAAAAATTTTCCCCCTCCACACACAACTCTAAATTTCACACCTTTTTTAATCTTTCCCCCAAATGCCTATGCCTAAGGCTGGCCATGAGTGTTAGAACCTCAGATAAAAATCAGTTGGGAACAAAAACGTCTTTGTTACATCATAATACAGTTGTGTCATACCCTCAGTAACTGTCAGCATGAAATGTAGAGGCTTTGTTCTATCAAAATACAGTAGTTTCACAAACTAAGTTACCCTCAGAATGCAACATGAAAGTCCTTGTTACACCATAATACAGTAGTGTTAGAGCTTCAGTTACCATCAGTCCAGAACACACAGGCTTTGTTATATGAGAAAGTAGTGGTCTCTGGGTCTCAGTTCCCATCAGGATGGAACACTCAGACTTTGTTACATCATGATAAAATTGTGTCAGAGTGTCAGCTACCGTTAGCATAGAATTCATAGGGCATGTTACATCATAACACCGTATTTTCAGGGCTTAAGGTACCATTAGCATGGATCGCACAGACTTTGTTACATCTAAATAAAGTAGTGTTATAGCCTCAGTTACAATCAGAATGGAACACACTGGCTTTGCTACATCACAGTATAGTAGTTTCAGAACCTCAGTTACCATTAGCATAGAACACACAGGCTTTGTTACATCATTATACAGTAGGGAAGAGCCCTGAGTTACTATCAGCATGAAGTGAACAGGCATTGGTCACATCATATACTGTAGTGCTTGAGCCTTACTAAACATCATCATGGAACACATAGGAAAGCCGACATCATAAAACAGTAGTGTCAGAACCTCAGAAACACTATGGAATGCTACAGGCATTCTTACATCATAATACAGTAGAGTCAAAACTTCAATTTCCGGGGGGGCGTGGCCAAGGATGAACACAGGATAGCAGCAGATTTCTTCAGCTCCACCAATTTCATTACATTGACAGGAATTAATTACTTAAAAAATTAATTCTTGAAGTAATTTTCTTTCTAAATATGTTTGTTTTATATAGTTCTTGAACTATATCTAAAAAAGAAAGGAAATCTTAATAATATTCCTGTCAGAAATTACTTTGGAAATTTTCCTGTCAGTTTATCAGTCTGAAATGAGTTCCAGTAAGACAAATTCTCAAGACTCCAGCATCAAGAAAGAACTTCAGTCTCTGATAATTATAGTCCAGCAACTTACTGCTAAGATGGATAAAATGGATACTAAAATAGACACTTTCATAGAAAAACTACAAAACAAATAGACTTGTTACATATGGACCTGCAACAACAGAAGATCCAGATGACAGGCATAGAAGAAGCTGTGAATGACATGGAAAATAAAAATACAAGAAGAGGAAATCAACATTGAGTTTCTGCTGAAACAAAATACACATTTACAAACAAAGCTGGATGACCTGGAAAATAGATCTGGCGCTAACATTAGGATTTTTGGACTGCCAGAAAATATTGAAGGTAACAATATTACTTCTTTTTAACAACATGGCTCCCTAAAACTTTAGATTTACCAGAAGCATTCTCTTTGGTATCAAAAGAGCACATAGATCTATAGCTAATACTAACTCTTACAAAAACTATCCTAGATCAGTTATAGTTAGATTTCTATCATCTTTTGATAAAGAGATGGTTCTTAAATCTGCTTGGGCTAAAGCTCCTGTTAAGTTTAATGAGACAACTGTGCTTTTGACAATGACTATTCTTCCATGGTAATTGCTAAAAGAAAAGTTTTTCTGCCACTAATAAGGGAGCTTAAAAGCACAGTTTAAAACATACCTTCTGTTTCCTGCCAAGCTTAAAATCTTCTTCCTGATGGTCCTAAGGTCTTCGATGATTTAGACTCTGTTTTACTGTTTGTCAAAGAAAAAGGATTTTGGACAAAATAGAAGAAATGGAATGGGCTAGTTCTTCATTAAAAGAGATTAAAACTGAAGCTTAGTGGAAGACTTCAGAGAAGAAGAAGAGACTAAAAACAAATGATTTGTTATATGTTTTTTTCCTCTCTCTCATCATTTTAGTTCATTATTAATCTTTTTGAATATAGTTCCTGCATTTCCAGAAAGCCACAAATATTTTGGAAAAGATTTAATCAAAGTTATTCTCTATGTGCAAAGAATGTTTTGTTTCATAACCAGTCAAAATGCCTGAGGATTTAATGGCAGGCTGTGACTCTGTTTTTCTTTCTGAAAAAAAGTAAGGTTAGTAATTTGATACATTTTTTTTATCTTTATCTTTTTTTTTTCCTTCTTCTTTTATTTTCTTTGTTTAAACAATGACATTCTATTTAGATTATGTAGTGGGTAAAGGGCAGGGAGAGAACAGTAATGAAAATATCATTAATAGAATAATAACATATTTATTTCTTGTAAAAGTTTATAAGTTCTTCAAATGCTATTTCTAATTATACTTTCTTGATTATACTGCTTATGCTTGTTTGTAAATAATCTGTCATGCTTTAACTAATAATAATCAGAACTAAATAAGAGTAAATAATGTTTTATTTTTAACTCTATTAATATAAACAGTAAGTAACATTCCATTGTATATATTTCTTACAGCTTTCTCTTACATTTTTATTTCTGCCTCACTCCTTTTATTTTCTACTCTCTTTTCTTTTCTTCATTAATATATAGAAGTCCTTTTGCCTGTGTGGCCACACTGAATAATAGGATTTGTATGAAAATTGAGTTGGGAGAAGAATGCTGAGTTTATTGCTTGTTGGTAATTTTGAGTTTAATTTCACTTGCATAGAGGCTGTGATGATCTGTGGAATACATTGTGGAGGTTCTGTCATGTTTAGATGCATTTACACTGCTAAATGAATGTTTGTCACTAGTTTTTAATGTTTCCCGCCAAAATGTTAAGAGAGACAATCTGGGATGTGGGCTGTCTTATGCACAATGTCCTTGAGTTACCTCAGAATCTTCAAATCACAGAATTCTCACAGAGAAACTGAAAGCAGTTAGTATAAACATTGACAAGGTTATCACACTGACACACCACAGATTCAGGAAAAATACTCTGTTCATAAAATATGTCAGTTATAATGAGTTTAAATGATGTAGTTTCTTGTAGTAAGTAAATGTCTTATTTTAGAAGGCATAAAAAATGAAACATTTATTTAAATGTTTTTTGAAAATCTACTTAACAGCAGCATAATAATCTGTGTTAAAAATTTGTGTTCCAAACATATACTTTACTATAACTCATTTAATTCATCTGATTGACAAACATAAATAATCTTATAACTCTATTCTGGAAGAAATGTCATGTGATATATTTTAAAGCAGTAGGTTAGCATGATTGTAAAATCTGGTTACCAATATGTGTTTGCTGTGCATTGTTTTGTATAAAGCAGACAGATTTATTCTGGGGACAGCAAGTGGGATGGTGTTTGCAGGGACACAACTCAGTGAGATCATATATATATATATATGTGTGTGTGTGTGTGTGTGTGTGTGTGTGTGTGTGTGTGTGTGTGTGTGTGTGAGTGTGTGAGTGATGGCTTTTTTCTGAGAGTCTGCATGGCTATCCAATATGATTTGTAATGATTTCTATGAATACAATGTTTTACTCTATTGACAAAATGAATGTTTGCCACAAGTTTTAATAAGTTTCCGCCAAAATGTTAAGGGAGACAATCTGGGATGTGGGCTGTCTCATGCACAGTGTCCATGAGTTTCCTCAGAAGCTTCACTCACAGAATTTTCACAGAGAAACTGAAAGCAGTTAGTATAAACATTGACAAGGTTATCACACTGACACACCACAGATTCAGGAAAAATACTCTATTCATAAAATGTGTCAGTTTTGATGAGTTTAGATGATGTAGTTTCTTGTAGCAAGTAAATATCTTATTTTAGAAGGCATAGAAATGAAACATTTATTTAAATGTTTTTGAAAATCTACTTAACAGTAGCATAATAATCTGTGTTAAAAACCTGTGTCCCAAACATATACTTTACTATAGCTCATTTAATTCATCTGATTGACAAGCATAAATAATCTTATAACTCTATTCTGGAAGAAATGTCATGTGATATATTTTAAAGCAGTAGGTTAGCATGATTGTAAAAATCTGGTTGCTAGTGTGTGTTTCAGCATTATTTTGTGTGAAGCGGACAGATTTGTTCTGGGGACTGCAAGTGGGATGGTGCTCTGCAGGCAAGCTCGGTGAGATCAGATATATGTGTATATATGTGTGTGTGTGTGTGTGTGTGTGTGTGTTTGTGTGTGTGTGTGTGTGTATGTATAAATGTGTATGTGTGTGTGTGTGTGTGTGTGTGTGTGTGTGTGTGTGTGTGTGGGTATGTGTGTGTGTGTATATGTGTGTGTGTATATGTATGTGTGTGTGTCTGTGTTTATGTGTGTGATGGCTTTTTTTTAGGTAATAACGCAGGTGTTTCTGAGAATCTGCATAACTATGCAATATGATTTATAATCATTTTTATGAATACAATATTTTACTCTATTGACAATAATGAGTTTAAGTAAATGCTCATATACAAACAATTCAAGATTTTTTTGGAAGCTGTTGATAGAATTCATATGACAGAAAATAGATGCATCTTAATGCATGTAATGTCTGAATCATATTAGATAAAGTTTTTGATTTAAATGAATGTTAGAACATAATTTTCTCTCCTCTTGATTTCTAACATTAAGATTATTTGAATGCTATTAGAATACAAGTGTTATATATTACATAGATCTATATAATAGTATGAACAGTTTTTAAAAAAAAAAAAAAAGTTTATTTTAGTTTATATGATGCTGTTTTACCAAATGTGTAGTTTTTTTGTCTTGATAGATAATTGAATTGAAAACTGTTAACCTCAGTTAAATATAACTAGTATTAAATTGATAAGGTGGTAGCTGAGGTACTGCTGCTTAGGGTAGGGGTTAACTTGAGTAGTAAATTGTTTCAAGTTGGAGTTTTCAACTCCAGGCGGGATGCAAGGTTTAATCCTTACATTATTTTCACTTGTTCATTGTTATATGTATATAGTTTTGACATCCACAATATATTTTGTACACTCATTGTCACTACAAACAAAATTGAATCCTATACAAAATCCCATAAGAGATTTAATAAATACAGCTATGTTTAAAGGTACACCTAAAAGAGGAGATGTAACATTATTTATCTTGTTATTTGTTATTTCGATCATAAGATTCTTGAGTTTTAAAAATGTCAAATGACATCTTTAAAAGGAATTTTTTTAAACATTAATGGATTGAATAATCCGTGTGAAAGGGCAAGCCTAATAAGATACATTAATCTACACAAGGCCAATCTAGTCTTCCTGCAAGAAACCCATCTCTTGAAAAATGATATTGATAAACTAGCCACTAATAAGTATAAAGTATTGGTTAGTTCAGAGCACACTCAGAAAAAAAGAGGAGTGGCTATTTTATGGAATAAAAGTATGCCCATTCCTAAAACCATTAAGTCTTATCAGGATGACAAAGGAATGTTTTGTATGGTTACAATACAAATTAATGGGAAGACTTACACTTTAATTAATGTATATTGGATACCTGGAATTGGTATTAATACAGTGAAACATCATATTGATAAGATCATATCATTCTCTGTAGGGGATATTATTTTAGCTGGTGATTTTAATTGTATACTACATGAAAGTGATACTACCACTATAAAGAAAAGAAGAATTACATCTAATGCAAAACATTTAAATGATTTTGCTAATTCTTATCATTTGAATGATATTAATAATCAGATAGAGTCAAAATCATTACCATACACCTTTTTTTCTAACAGATACAAAACTTATTCAAAAATAGATAGGGTCTTTATTTCTAACCAGATGGTAACAGATTTAATTAATTCCAAAATCATTTCATGTCCTATATCTGATCATAACTCAATTGTTTTTCAATTCATGATAAAAAATACTCATAATGTTCAGATCAAAAGGATACCAGCATACTTAACTCAGCTAAAAGACTATAAAGAATATATACTTTCAGAAGTACAACATTTTCTAGACATAAATAATACTCCTGAAGTCTCCATTGTCTATGTTTGGGATGCCTTAAAATCATATCTATATGGACAAAGTATCAGATGGTATAATAACAAAAGGAAATCTTGGGATAAGGAATTGTTAGATATTCAAAGTAAACTAAACTCTTATAAACATAATAATAAAGAAAATATTATGGACAAGAAAGTTATTGAAGAAATAAACAAACTAAATGAGAAATACAAAGAAATTTTAACTGATAAAGTTAAAATAACTTTAGAGAAATACAAGTTTTGTCTTATTCAATAAGCCCCAAATACTTACATAGACTTAAAAATAAAACAAAAGATTGAACAAACAAAACCATATCAAAGAAATCTTTTCTCTAAGGAAAAAGAAGAATGTTTCTAGTATACCAGAAATACTGGATGAATTTAGAAATCACTTTCACAAGATTAACCATAACAACATTAACATGGAACCTAAAGATAAAATAAAGGAGTTTATAACCACAAACATGAATAAAAGCTTAATAAACAACAGATTAAACTATTGGACAAGAGTATTTCATATACAGAAGTTATTACACAAATAAATAAGCTTAAATCAAACAAAGCACCGGTAATGATGGTATTATACCAGAGATATATAAAATCCTTTCTAAAACTACATATTCATTAATACATAAGGTTTTTATTCTGGCCCAAACTGAGTTAATAACCCCCATCTTGGCAATATACATTTATTTCACCAATTTTAAAACCTAATAAAGATCCAACTAGATGTTCTTCATATCGACCCATCTCATTACTTAATGTTGATTATAAAATGTTTATGAGTATTTTTGCTGATAGATTGAAGACAATTATCCCGGCATTATAGACATAGATCAGACGGGCTTCATTGTAAATAGAAATACTTTTGATAATATAAGAAGAACTTTAACATTAATTGATTTTGCAAATAGGAAAAGAAAGATTTAACACTTATTAGTCTTGATATAGGTTCAGCATTTGATTCAGTAAGTTGGGACTATCTGTTTACCTTACTGAAATGCACAAATTTCTCTGATGCATTTGTAAATTTAATTGAGCATTTATACAAAGGAACGCTGGCTTATATTAAGGTAGGAACATATGTTTCACAAAAATACCCATTCTTAAAGGTACAAAGCAAGGATGTCCACTTTCTCCACTATTATTCACTTTAGTAATGGAGCCTTGGGCTAATTTGATTAGAAACAGTACTGACATAGAGGGTTTTGAAATAGAAGAAAATACAACATCAAAAATTCAACTTTTGCAGATGATGTTCTAATTACATCAGCAGGATCTAATTCTTCTATGCAGTCTTTATTTGATAAAATGATGAATTTTAAAAGTACTTCTGGTTTAATATTCAATGAAGAAAAAACTAAAATACTACCTATATATACACGAAAAAATACTCTCATTAGTGATTTTACTAAATATGTACCCAACTCAGGTCAGATAACTTATTTAGGTATAATACTATCTAAAGATATTAAATCTATTATATATAATAACTATAATACCTGTTTTCTTAATATACAAAATCTTTTAATACCTGGAATAATATGTTTTTACTATGGAGGAGAGACTTACAATTATTAAAATGATAATATTCCCCAAGATTTTATACTTAATACAATCAATAATACTTTCACCTACAAAAATAACTATCAAGAAACTGAATACACTAATGTTAAATTTCTTATGGGCACCTAATAGACCTAGGATTGCATTAAAGAAACATACTAATAGCTGGTCTCAAGGGGGTATTTCTTTTCCAGACTTTAATTTATATATTATCTCTTCTATTATAAAAGTTATTACTTTATTAATAGATCGGTCATATGTCGCGAAATGGAAAGATTATTGGGAGCTAATTAATATGCACTTCATGAAAATCTCCTTAACACATAAAATATGATTATAAATAACTCCATGTTGTGGTTGCTAAAGGAATGTTGTACTTCACCTATTACACCTAAACATATGGTCTGTTACCCATTAAATATTATTATTAGTTATCGTGAACTTTATATTCATGCACCCTAAGTATAGGGAATGGAATTTTATTGTATTCCTATAATTTATACTCAGGGTATGCTTCTGTCATCTACTTCTGAAGGAGCTCATTCAGCTATAGATCATAAACTATAGTTCTGGTATCAGCTGATCTCCGATAATAGAGTTAATATTCTAGATTTCTTAAAACAAGAATTTGATCTAAGAGAAACTTGCTGGTTAGAGGTTCAGATCTTTAGACAACATCTCATTAATAGAATAGATCTAATGTCTATAACAGTTAAAGAATCTATTCCAAAACTGATTGATTACTTGATAATAAATTTACAGCATAAAGTTTCTGATAAAGGTAAACTTTCATATATACATAAAATTATCAGACAAGAAACTTTTACAATGTAGATTCATACTGGAATTATTTCACCTCTATTAATGGGGACCCACCAACTCAACAAGATAAACAATATATATTGGAATCTGCTTATAGAACTACATCTTCCATTGTCTGGAGACTTTATACATGGAAATTTTTGCATAGATCTTTTTATACACCTTTGATGATGAATAAAATTAATAATAAAGATAATCTATGTAAGAGATGTAATGTAGAAATTAATGCTGACTGGGCTCATATGTTTTATGACTGTATGAAGTTGAAAGAATACTGGAAGTCAATTAATGAATTTTGCAGGCTCTTTTACAGATAATTTCATTATTTCTAAGTCTCTTATATTATTCAACACACCTGTACCTCAATGTGTTAAAAGATTAAGCTTCCCTTGTTATGGTCTATCCTAGCAGTGGCTAGGAAAATAATAACTAGAAATTGGATTTCAGATACACCTCCTTCGCTCAATGAATTTAAAATGTTATGAATATAATGTGTCATATGGAAATAAGCACAATTAGAATGAGAACAACTAGAAAAACATCACATTTTATTGTATGGGATAATTTACAAAATTTGTTAAAAAAATTCTAATTTCAATAGCACAGTATTTTAGTTTAATTAATTGATCTGATTGTAGTGGATGTCTTTGTAAATACTTTAGTTGTTTTGTTGAATATTATAATAATACCTATTTTTAATTATTTGTATAAAATTGTTATGATATTTCTCTTATATGTTAAAACAATAAACTTGTTTTGAAAAAAAACTTCAATTTCCATCAACATGGAGCACATAGGCTTTTCGACATCATAATACAGAAGTGGCAAAGCCTCACTTGCCATTAGCATGAACCACACAGGCTTAGTTTCATAATAAAACAAAAATAAAATGATAAAACTAGTAAAATAAGCAGACCCGAACCAGGGAGAACATCAGCTTTAATATAGACAGCAAAACTGACTAAGCGTTTTTACCCACAATTGGGCTTCATCAGAGTCAGTGAACAATCCACCTGTTAACACTTAAATACCAATTAGAAACATTAAATCGCATGAGTACCACAGCAATTTAAAAATTAACCCATAAGCATCCAAAGTCATAAGTTCCGAACCCTAGTATATATTCAAACAGTAATGAATGCATTAGTATACTTGTTAAATAAATAAATATCAAACTATTGAAAACTAAAAAACTTTTTGTGTTTAAAAGTCTACCATAAAAATAGGCGACCAGAACTTATATTTTACATTTTTAAAAATATAATGTATATTATATAAACTGAGATTTGCATTTTAATACACAGGCTGTAGAAATATTCTCATTAATACCTGGTGCATTAGATGCATCCAGGTACAGCTGCCACAAACTTTCTCTAAATTCCAGTAAAGTTTTTACATCCCCCCAAAATCTTTCTTGGATAACTTATCAAAAACAAAAAATAAACATTTTTTGAAATTGGTACATCTCTTACTGTGATTAAATAGGGCATTATTTTTTTTTTTATTCTTAATGTCCCTATTATGTTCCAGTATACGAAGTCTAAGTTTCCTTGTAGTCATCCCAACGTAAAATGCGGTACAAGACAGGCACGTAGCCACATAAACCACCATATTTGTATTACAGTTACAGTGTCCTGGACATTTTAATGTTCTCTTGTAACTGTAAATCTGTACATATGGTCCATCATTAATGTATTTACACACACTGCATCTACTGCATTTACTCATTTGTGAGGGTCTATTGTCATAATTCATAGAATTTTTCTCAAACAATTATTTTAGATTAGAACGTCTGCTATTAATAAACCTAGGAAATAAGCCTATTATATCTTTAGTTTTTGAGTAAAAACATTATCCCATATGGTGTACATAATATTCCTTATTTTTACCTCTGTCGGGTTGAACTCCATAACCATCCCGGAGGACTAATTTTGACTGGGGTTGTCCTTAACAGAGATGTTGACATAATTTTGTTTTCTATTATTGCCCATTAGGATGGGCATAAAGTCACACAGTCTTCTCCTCACCATCTCTATACTATGTTTATAGAGTAATTCCATCGGATATCCTCTATTCCTGAACACATCCATCAAATGCGTCATTTCAGCCTTAAAACAGCTTCCTGACTTATCAATCTGGATATCCATATCATCTACCCCTTAACCACATTTTTCTTTTGGTGGTCAGGATGGCAGCTGTCATAGTGTAAAAATGAATTACTGTATTTTTTTTTACGAAAGATATTAGAGTGAATTTGATCATCTTCCTGTATAACTGAATATCCAAAAACTCAATTTTGTCTTTGTCAATATGGTTTGTAAACTTAAAGAACTCAGTTGTTTGGTTCAAATAACTAATAAATGCTTCTACATCACTTTTAGAGCCCTTCCATAAAATAAGAATATTGTCCAAATATCGTAAATATAGCATAATTTTGGACATGTATTCTGATTTAAACACAAAATTCTGTTCCCAATCTGATAATACCAAGTTGGCATAGATGGGCACACACCTGGCTCCCATCGCAACCCCAGTTATCTGTATGTAATATTCACCATCAAAAAGTATGAAGTTGTTAAGTAATACCATATCCAGTAATTCTATCAAGAGTCTTCTCTTAACTTGGTGTAAATCATTGTATTTCACTAAACTGCAACTGAATATATCTATCCCGGTCTGGTGGGGGATCACAGAAAACAAACTGTTGACATCAACTGTCACAAACCAAAATTCCTGACTCACATCAATCTTGGTATTCCTTATACAATCCAAACAATGCCATGAATCTTTCAAAATATATGGAAATTTATCCAATGTTTTTTTACATGTATATCAATATAGGCTGCAAGGGGCTCTGTCGTTGTGCCTCTAGCTGCAACAATAGGCCTAAGTGGTGGACAATTTTCATTCTTATGGATTTTAGGAATACCAAAAATTGAAGGAATAATGGGATGTTCCACAGAAAGATATTTGAATTCATTGTGTGAGATAATCCTCTCACACAAATATTCATACAATTGCCAATCAGTTATGGTGTAAGCTCTTTGTACATCAAATTTTGATACCATATCATATGTTTCAACATTGTTTAGTAATAACCGCATTCTACATTCATAGTCAATGTTTGTCATAGTAATGACCCCACCACCTTTATCGGGTTTCATAACCCTGTATTGGTCACTATGAGACAATTCTTTTAAACAAAACTGTTCTGCTCTAGTTAAATTACTGTTGGATAGTGTTTCTCGTTCTAAACATCTATGCATTTGTGCTCCACACAGACGCTCAAAAACCATAACAGCAGGGTTGTATGGTGGGATGAATACACTATTCTTTTCAGATTTATACATTTGTTGTCATGGTCTGGGGAAATATTATTACCAAAAAACAGCCTTAAGTTAAGGAGCCTAGTATATAACCTTAGGTTGAATCAATAGTCTCCCTGTCTCATATCTAAAAGTGGGGAAAAATGAAAAACCTCTTTAAGATGGTGTTCTATAATCATACAATCTGAATAATTATAAATTTTAAAATCATGGTCACCCTGTAACTTAAAATTAGTTGTGGTATTAATACTATCAACATCATTGTAGTCATCAAAAATAAATTCATCACTGTTACAGGGAAACATCTCGAGAGCGGAAGCATTGTTTTGCATTTCATTACTAAACACTAAAGATTAATCTAATTGTTGTAATTCTCCTGATGGTTGTGCCACTGATTGTAACGCATTTGGTGTTGACCCCCCATCTTGCCCTTGGATGGTAATTCTGCCGCCTCTGGGTTCTTGTGTCCGCATAGCTCTGATAATGCGCCCAGTTCCTTAACTGGTCTGAACGCCTCAATGTTTGTACACTGTCTAAAAAAGCATCATTGTTGTTACACATATAGGTTTATAGATTAGAACTAGGCTAACTGCCCTTGTGAGCCATTTTAAGCCAAGTCAATTATCCCCTGTGAGATTCAAACCATGTACCTTGTGTTTGTAAGGCAACCACCTTAACCATTAGGCCATCCTCCCAATATCTGTTTGCACAACTCCCATTTCATTGCCAGAATCCCTAATAATGTAATTGTTCACATTATCTCCACCCAAATTTGCTTCTCTTCTTTTAGAAGGACATGCCCTTTTTTCTTTATATTCTGGGGTGTCCAACCTTTTCAGTTGCAAGGGCCGCATTGAGTCAACAGAAATGGTCTGGGGGCAAACGGCAACTGAGGACCAAAAAAAAAAAAAAAAAAAAAAACTGCGTCATAAACTAAAGAGCAAAAGACCCTAGGTATATGTGGACTAATACAAAGTCGGCCCACTGGCTGTATTGTAGGTGAATTTGAACAATAAATAAATTAATAAATGCATAATATTTGCCCTAAAATTCAATATCTCATTCTAATTATTAAAAAAAACAGTTAAATCTAACATTGTAGTTTATTTGTAAAAAAAATTAACAGGTAACTATCCTATGGCCTTCCTAGTTAAAGTTGTTAGTAAGCCATTATGTGTTCCACATTTTGCCCATTTGTTCCACATTATCAGAGCTAGTGTTCCTCATTTTGGAGATGGAAGGTTGAGAGCTATGACAAAAGCACATACAAGAAATTAATTTATTAAACTTCACATCTAAAGGCATTAGCCGAGCCTCTAAGTGTGATATGTGAAGTTTATTAAATTAACTGCGTGGGCATGCTGCTGTCATTTATTATATAATAATATAATATTTGTGCTGGTTGTTTAATATATCTCTGAAGTTTAGCATCCTCCATGAAATGTGACAGAATATGAAGACTACTGCTTGTGCAAAGATGGAACCACAGCACCTCACACCTTTATAAGCATCAAAGGCAAGTGTGCAAACTGATGTGACACTGACACTCTTAGTGAAATATCCATAACTCCAGGGCTAAAGTAACAGAAGCTGACACTCTTAGTGAAATATCCATAACTCCAGGGCTAAAGTAACAGAAGCCTACACAAAAATGAATGCAATCAGTGGGTTGAACCACTTACAAGATATTATGTATTTTATATCAACTTTCTGGACTTTATTCTGGCTTTCTGACAGCTAGCATCTTACTAGTATTGTGACATCCTACCTAGGAGATGACCTATAAGTCAGTCTTATGCAGCAACTGCTGTGACACCCTCAGGTTACAATAGCTCCACAAATGCCCATGGAGTACATAATTACAATCATGTCAAACAAGCTGACAAGTATTCCAAAGAAGGAAAAACAAGCAAACTCCTTTTCCACTCAACATCTGCTTAACTGTAAATTTACATGAGAGAAAATGTTTCTAAGCAGCAACATATATATATATATATATATATATATATATATATATATATTTATATATATATATATATATATATATATATATATATATATATATTTATATATATATTTGGGAAGGTGACACAAGGTACAGGGTTTGAGTCTCACAAGGGATAATTGGCTAGGCTTAAAATGGTTTGCAAGGGCAATTAGCCTAGTACTAATTTTGTCCCATCTTATAAAACAGTTTTCTGGCACATGATTGGGGATTGAAGTCAATAAATAAGACACCCGAGTTTCAGACTTCATATCTTTCCGATAATGGTAAAGGAAACCCAACTGTTTAGCAATTTCCAAGTTTGTAAGCCCAAATAATTATTTAATTTTAAAATGTGTCCTTACTTTCTGGTCATTTGCCTCCCGTTTTGTGTGGCTCTGTTCGGATTTTTTCAGAGTGAGAGGTATAAAGAAGTAGTTTAGTAGACAAACCTCTTCACTGCTGCTGCCAGGGATCGCTCTCCAGTCTCCATCACACACAGGCACACGCTTTTATTTTCTCTTTAACTTACTAGCCAAAATGCTGCTTAGCTAGATAACCACTCGACCGATCTCTCATTCTCATGTACACCGTGTATGTACAACACGCATGCACTCTTACAAACACATTTACACTTTTCTCACCCAAAATGCTGCTTAGCTAGATAACCGCTCGACCGATCTCTCATTCTCACGTACACCATGTATGTACAACATGCATGCACTCTTACAGACAAACACATTCACACTTTTCTCACCCAAAATGCTGCTTAGCTAGATAACCGCTCGACCGATCTCTCATTCTCACGTACACCGTGTATGTACAACACGCATGCACTCACAGACAAACACATTCACACTTTTCTCACTCGCTAAACAGCAAAAGGGCTGCTTAGCGAGCGTAAAATAATCCGGACTTTTTTTGGTCCGAGCTCAATGGCAGTGAAGCAGCGAGCATTACCGGTAAATTAAAGTCCTGCTGGAGAACATTCATTCATTGAGCATGGTGTGATCGCCCATTCTCTAAACATGCATATACTCTTAACTTAAAATTTAAATCACACTTTGCAGTATATATTTTTTCATAGACACTCTCCATTAACCAAAATATAAGCCACCAAATTATACTTTCAAAGGTGAAAATTCAGCATATGTCACAGAGGAATGCTGTGTTACTTAATGCCAGTTATCAGACAGCATCCCTTACCTTAAAATACACTGGCTGTCTCATGTGAAAACATAATATTGTGGTCGGGATGCCTGGGAACACACAAGACACAGATAAAAGTTTTGTCCTCTTGACAGTACAACCCCAGCCTCTGTCTGTGCTCCACACAACACGGCTCCGATTTCCCATTTATAGTACACAACCTTAGCATCTGTAATTTTTCTTTGCAGGATAGAAAAATAGCTCTCAAAGCTTTTCATTTACTTAGTCTACTTACTACTATAACTATAATAAGCTTACCTGTTAATTCAGAAGATCCCTCTTGCTCAATTCAATTCAAAGATCCTCTTCCTTCAGCTCTTTAGCACGAATCCATCTACCGACACAAAAAACTACGGAATGGTGCTTTGGCATGCATAGCAGCTCAACGATGCGGACATGAAAAGAAACGGGGAAAAAAGTAAAATTTTAATTTAAGGGTGGCGGGTCATTGGAAGAGCCCTGAGGGTCGATATGTCTGCTGCGGGTTGGACACTCCTAGAATCTAGAGTGTCTCTAATAATTTATTTTGCTTTCTTTCCAAACCATTCTTAACAAGTTTATCCACATCCATCAAAATTTTATCAAATTGTGCCTTATTGATTTCAAATAACAAATCATTAAAAATACTCTGTTTTAAAGTCAACAATTCACTTTTTAATTTAGTTAGTTTAGTGCTGTTGTCTCTAATAATAATCCGCATTAAATATAAACCTGTGCGGTCATATAACACCAGGAAATCCTGAAATGCTTCTGAGTTTTCATGAATACCCATTGGTAATTTAAAAACTCTAAGCCCTCTCGGAACCTGGTTTAACTCAATAGAGTGTTCCAGGAATGCATTATCCATCTGAAGTGATGTAAATTTCTTCGTTAACTTCTCAAACAATTGTAGTTGAGAATTAAAACTGCCAAAGCCAGTACCCTGCTCAGATACTACCCCATTGGTCAGTACAGATAGAGCTAATAATGTCTCCAGATCGGGTCTATATTAGAACATCGAAGTTTCAAAACTTTGAATGTTCTAATATTGAGCCCTATTCAGCGAAAGCTGAAAACATCGCACATACAGAACAGGGAATTTTTTCCTAGGGAAAAAATTTGCTGTTCCAAAACACATACACACAACACAAGCACACCAAACAAACAGCAATCCACACACATATAACTAAAATCTTACACCTAACCCTACACTAAACTATACACGCACCACTAACTATCCATTTACCTTAACCCAAACCCTAACCATAAGATCCGTCGCTATCGCACACTCACCTCACCCGCATCCTAACCCTAACTCAACTACCCTGCCCTATCCCTCACATCCACACAATCGCACACTTACCTGACCTGCGCCCTAACCCACCTAACCCGCCCTAACCCTCACGTCCGCACAATCGCACACATACCTAACCCACGCCCTAACCCTAACTCACCTAACCCACCCTAACCATCATGTCCACACAATCGCACACATACCTAACCCTCACCCTAACCCTCACTACCCTAACCCACACTCAATCGCACACTTACCTGAACCCGACCTGTAACTTTCCACCACAGAGCTGAAAATACCGAAGCAACAGAAACGGACAACCAAATTCTTTCTGTAGGAAAAAATATGGTTTTCTGTTGCTTCGAAATTTTCAGCTTTCGCTGAATAGGTTTCAATATTAGAACATTTGAAGTTTTGAAACGTCAATGTTCTAATATAGACCGTCCAGATCAGGTAATGACTTTGTTTCAAAATAACACAGTGGTCAAGAAAGCACACCAATGCTTCCACTTTTTAAGAAGGCCAAAAAAGCAAAGTTTCCTCCTTATATTGTCTCCATCTTCTATAGAGGTGCAATAGAGCGCATCCTCACCTGCAACTTCACAGTGTGGTTTAGAAGATGCACAGTTAAAGAAAGGAAGGCACTACAAAGAGTGGTGAGGGTTTCAGAGAAGGTAACAGGTTCCATCTTCCATCGATATGAAATCTTTTTTCTGCAAGAAGCATCCAAAAGGCCAAACATGCATCCTGTGCATGGACTGTTTAAGCATCTGGCATCGGGCAGGAGATATTGCAGCATCTGCTGCAAGACTACAAGATTCAGTAACAGATTCTACCCTACAGTGATAAGACTTCTGAACTCAGGCACTAGTCTCAGGGGTCTGAACAAATAATAAGTCAATTTTTATTTATTTTTGCAATATATACTTACATATATTCCAAGTATATGCAATATTTATTGATTATATCCATAGTCAGTATTATTTAACCCACTCAAGTGCAATATTAGTATTATTTAGGCATTTCAATCTGTACTGTGTTTTGTATTACTTTAAATAGAGTAGTTAATTTAACTTAAGGGAGGGTATTGTTTTCGTATGTCAGTGTTGTATATGTCTCTGATCTTCCTTGCATGTATTGGGAGTAATATTGTATTTGTTAGTTATGTTTATTCCTCTACTTGTATATGTTGTTTCGCTTTCCTTTGAAATATCAAGAATTGAGCTGATGCACATAATTTCATTTAGGCTACATGTGTGTAGTTCTAAATGAAAATAAAGTTTACTTTGACTTTAGTGTCAGTGCCCCAATTACAATCCTCAAGGAAGACAGAGGCTTTATTTCATCAGTAATACAGTAGTGTCAGAGCCTCAGTTATCGTAAGTATTGAACACACAGACAGTGTTAAGTCATAACACATGACTATCAGAGCCTCAGTTACCATGAGGATGAAATAGACATGCTTTGTTAATTCATAATGCTGTAAAGTCAAAAGCTACTATCAGCATGGAACACTACTGTATCATGATACAATAGTGTCATTGCCTCAGTTAAAATCAGCATGGAAAACTACACGCTTTAATATTTCCTAATCCAGTAGTATCAAAGCCTCAGGTTCCATTACCGTAGAACAGGAAGGCTATATTTCATCATAATACAGTCAGAAACTCAGTGAGTGTTAGCAGTGAACACCACTTGCTTTGTCATTTTATAATTCAGTAGTGTCACAACCTCAGTAACCACCAGTATGAAATATACAGGGTTTTTTACACAATAATACAATAGTGCCTAGGTCTCAGCTACCATAAGCATGAAATACACAGGCAGTGTTCAGTCATAACACAATAATGTCACCACATTTACCCCTGGAATGGAACACACAGGCTTTCTTACGCTATAATGAAGTAATCTCAGAACCACAGTTGCAATTAGCATGAAACACACAGGCTTTGTTACATCATAATACAATAATGCCAAAGCCTGAATTACCATCAGAATGGAGCACAAAAGACTTTGTTTTTTCCTCATGACTAAATTACCATTATCATTAAACAACTCAGGTTTGATTAATTCATAATTCAATAAGCTTTGTTACATAATTTACATTGCATGTTACATGGTAAAAGTAAAGCCTTTGTTACATCACCATAATATTGTAATGTTATAGCTAAATTTACCACAGCCAGGGAACACACAGATTTTCTTACATCAGAATGTAGTAGTGTCAGAGCCACAGTTACAATCAACATGTAACACACACTTTGTTGCATCATAATACAGTAGTGTGAAAGCCTGATTTACCATCTGTATGGAATACACAAGCTTTTTTATTTCATAATTCAGCAGTGTCAGCAGATCAGTTGCAATCAGCTTGGAACACACACACAGGCTTGGTTGCATCACAATACAGTAGTGACAGAGACATAGTTACCAACAATGTGGAACTCACAGACTTTGTTACATCACTATACTGTAACTTGGAAATAGTAAGAATGAATTATATTGAACCAGATAATGATGAAGAGAAAAGATATAAGCCATTCCAAACTAAACATGTACAATACAACAAACAAGTTAAAAAGACCTCCCTCTGGTAACTACAAAATGTCACCAAGGCAGTCATCATTTTAGGCACTAGCATTGCTCCCAACTTATTACAGAAAATCTGGTATATGTTAGATATTACATATGTTTAATTACTAAAATTGGCATGAATAAAATAAGAGTGATATGTTAGATTATATATATATATATATATATATATATATATATATATGACACATTGAGAAGATAGGTGAGTAGGTAAAAAAACACAAAGTATTATAAGTGATGTAGTAACATGGAGGTGACCAAAAATACACCTATGGTGTTTAAACATTTTGTCATTGGGATCTATATCACTTTATCGAATGGCTATTCAGCAAATAGCCATTCATCAACCCTCTATTTGTCAAAGCTGCTCTTCATCGAATGGCCAATTTTAACTAGGGCAAATCAGAGTTTGGCCACCATCTGGAATTTACCCTTTTCCCCACTGTAGTGCAATCTCAGAGTTGGTATATTTAGTTAGGGGGGTGTGAGGGGCATTGGTGGTGTGGGGAGCATAGCCCCCCTCACCTTGGTAGGTTTTAAATTTTATGTTTTTTTTTACAGTGGCTTGGTTGCCCAACTGCTGATTTCCCCTACTTAAAATTTGCTGCTCAATGAAAAGTAATTTCGACAAGTAGGGGTTCAATGAATGGCTATTCATTGAATGCCTCCCTGATAGGTTGTGGGGCATTTTCAGGGAAGAACTGACCAAGGCACTTGGTCCCCCTTAGAGGCCGATCTGCTTATCAACATCCTAGAACTGAGGGTGGTGTTTCTAGTGTTGCAAGCATTCCAAGCGACCCTCCCATAATGAACAATTGCTATCCAATCAGACAATATGTCAGTTGCCTATTACAACAACAAGCAAGGGGGAACCAGATCCTAATCATTATGTTGGGAAGCCCTGAGACTGTGGCAATGGGCAATAGATTCCAAATGCTTTCTCTTAGCAATGCACATTCGCGGGAACTCCAGTGTGAATGCAGACAAATTGAGCAGGAACGTTCTGATACCTCACGAGTGGTCTCTCAATCCCGTAGTAGTGACACAAATATTTCGTCATTGGGACCAGCCTTGCTGTGATCTCTTTGCCTCTCTCAAACCACAAATGCAGCAGCTACTTCACCCTGATCCCCCCCCCCCCCTCAGTGGGAGTCACCGAGAGATGCTCTGATATATGATTGGCCTCAGGGACTACTTTATGCTTTTCCTCCCCTTCCCCTCATTCTGCACTTCTTAAAGGGACAATCCTAGGGATTTTTTGTTTTCATTCTGATCTTTGTTTACATTTTCAGTCCAGCTTTCTGGGCATGTCCAAACTTTGGCTGCAGAGGTTGGGGGAGGGTGCTTACATGAAGCTTCAGAGGTGTTAGGCAGATTCCTTCTCAAATTGCAGTTGTACTCACAACAGCCCTCAGTCATTCATTAGTTTCAGCTGTCCTTTTTATCCTCAGAGAAACTAGCTTTTCAGCAATGTTATTATCTGATTTGCTAATACCCTGCAGGAAAGCATCTGAGCATTGCAAAGTTAAAACACCAGTAAACACAGTTTTCAGTTAATTTCATTTCATATTTTATTTTGTGCTGAATTCTAAATGCTAGCTAAGTACAATGATTTTATGACACAAATGCCCTAGCTTCTGTAAAAAGCATCTAAAAGATGCAGGTTTCAAACAGTAGTAGAAACAGTCATTTCTTTTTTCATGTTCAAATTGATCTCCGAATACTAGCCAACTGTGATGGTTTTCTGACCTGCTAATAGCTCTGCAAAAAGGCATATGTCTTCTAAAGGGTTCAAACATGAGTAGACAGTCTTCAGTTCCTTTTGTTTTATAGTCTACATTGCTCATATAAACTCGGAAAGCTGCTAAAATAACATAAGTTGTGTTATACATTTTCTGAAGGATAAGAAGTCTGAACTCAAATATATGTCATTATTTAGTGACTTTCATCTTCATTGATTTGGAGGAAAACTGCAAATTTTATGAAGAACAGACCAAAAACATCAGATGAAAATTTGAGCATTCTGCAAAAAA
>NC_056728.1:1088737638-1088847638 GCF_019279795.1 Protopterus annectens
ATAAAAAAAAGATTAGCAATCAAGTTATCCATACAATACAATTACACAGTTAGAGCATAACACTGGTGTTGACTGTTGCAGATGGTACTTTCTATAGAAGTGATTCCTTTGTGATTGTATTTTATACAGAGTTAAAATGCAGTATTTACAGAATTGTACAAATTACAGTTTGTAGATGGTACATACTATAAAGTGAGTCATATTGCTGTAATAGAATTTTACAGAATTACTGTTTAAAGATATAGAATCAATGTTTCTACCAGATGCAAGGGAACTTATTAGCAGGAGGAGGAAGAAAATAAGGTAGTTTTGAAAATATGAGGGTGGATGGAAAAGCATTGAAATTATGAAGGGTGGTATAGGAGCATTCCACCGCGTTAGTAAATGAGAGCAAAGATAGTTTTGAATGTAAAGTGGTTGAAGGTGCTACGAATAGCTGAGGTAGGGAGTTCCAGAGACGGGCTAAACTATAAGATAGAAGTTTTTACCTGGGGTGAATGGTATGTGTAGTTCAAGCAGGTTCTGGTTATTGGTTCTGAGTTATCTGTTAGGAAGGTGCTTTTAAAGGTATTGGAAAGAGATGGACATAGCAAGGGTTTAAAGATGAGCCAGGGCAAGAGTGAGCTGAGAGAATATATGAGTTGGTTGTGTAGTTCTAACCATGTTAGTTTTGTGGAGAGAAAAGCAATGGTGAGTAGATGCTTTGTGGCTACTAGCTTAATTTGGCTATTTTATTGTAGCATGAGGAGAGTTTTGAGGAAGATTGTGTTAGTCAAGAGTGAACTACACAGAAGAGAGGGAACAAGGAATGAGGAAGAGAGAGTTCTTTTAGTAGTGGGTGTAAGGAAATGATTTTGTCGGTAGAGCATACCTAGTTTTTGATGAGTCTTTTTGATATTAAGTTGTATGTGGGAATGGAATTTCAGCTGATTATCAATTTGAACCCCAAGTAACTTAGTCTCTGGCACAAATTCCAAGGATGTGTTGTTGTTACTAGTGATTAAGAAGGAGTTTGTGTTGGCAGAGATGTGTTTAGAAGGAGTAAAAACCATTAATTTGGTTTTAGAGGCATTTAATGCTAGATGGTTTGTTTTCATCCATTGTTCAGTGATACAGAATGCATCTTGTGTGAGTTTTTGGAGTACTGGAATGGATGTGGCAGAGCAGATATGGATGTGGTGAGAGAGGACATGCATGTGGTTGACTCACTCACCATTACTCTGAACTGGTGGACATGATGAATGACTGCAACCGACCATTTGTCATTCTCCAATCCCCTGTACCAGCACTTGTGAACAAGACCCCAGGATACTGCTCTTTTGTCTCTCATCAACACTGAGCAGTTTGCAGTTTTCTGGACTAGATCCATGATTTCTGCTGGATGTGCTGATGTTCTTCCTAGTTACTTCACTCTTAGCTGTGACTAGTCCAGTGCACACTGGAGATCACAGTAACTGGAAACCAAGAAGATGTCATTATGTGCAAACATTAGAGAGGTAACCCTCATATCCCCAAAATGCATATGCTCTCACTTTGATCTTCTTCTTCTTCTTTCGGCTGCTCCCGTTAGGGGTCGCCACAGCAGATCAGTTGTTTCCATTTCTTCCTGTCCTCTGCATCTTGCTCTGTCACACCAACCATCTGCATGTCCTCTCTCACTGCATCCATAAACCTTATCTTAGGCCTTCCTCTTTTCCTGTTACCTGGCAGCTTCATCCTTAGCATCTTTTTCCCAATATACTCTGCATCCCTCCTCAGCACATGTCCAAACCAACGTAATCTTGCCTCTCTGGCATTGTCTCCAAACCTTCCAACCTGGGCTGACCCTCTAATATACTTATTCCTAATCCTGTCCATCCTCATCACATCCAGTGCAAATCTTAACATCTTCATCTCTGCCACGTCAAGCTCTGACTCCTGCTTTTGGTCAATGCCACTGTCTCCAACCCATATAACATAGCTGGTCTCACTACCCTCTTGTAGACCTTCCCTTTCACTCTTACTGGTACTCGTCTGTCACAAATCACTCCTTACACTCTTCTCCACCCACTCCATCCTGCCTGTACTCTCTTCTTCACCTCTCTTCCACACTCACCATAACTCTGAACTGTTGATCCCAAGTACTTAAACTCATTCACCTTCGCCACCTCTACTTCCTGCATCCTCACCATTCCTCTATCCTCCCTCTCATTCACACACATATATTGTCTTAGTCCTGCTGACCTTCATTTCTCTTATCTCTAGAGCATATCTCCACGCTCTCACTTTGATATTCTACCCATAAAATCACAAACGAGAGTGGAGAAAAGAACATACCTCTGATAAAGTCCTGTGCCCACTTTGTATATTTGATTAAATACTGGGAATGTGGGTGCAATGCTGATCTTCAAATACAGAAACCAGACAGTACGTAGCAGCATCCCTGGAGTCCAATATTGTTGCAGCATTTTGCAGAAGGCATTCTGCTGTACATGGTCATGTTCCTTCTTCAAGTCTGCAGACACATGTAGACAATACTTTCAGATGTCCATGTCCCCTCTAATATATGTGCAAGGATAAAGAGATGATCTAGTGTTACAGGGCCGGACATGATCTGCATTGATTCACTTTGAATCATAGAGGTGGCTGAGCATTCTGACTTATATTTTCCCAGGAAGTTGAAGGAAGACACCCTCTTGTACTACTTTTTAAAAATTGATATTGCAACCCCCTTCTGCCAATCCAGAGGTGGTACTATGCCAGCCTTTCACACAACACTGAAAAGGAGTGTGTTAACCATGTTACTTCTAATGATGATCAGCACCTTTCAGCATTTCTGTCCAGATCTCTTTCACTCCCAAAGCTTTGCTTCAGTAGAACTGTTTGATCACCACAGTCATTCCATCTACCAAAATAGAATCAGTCCTGCTTCTGGCAGTGCCTCCTCATGGGAGGGCATGTCTTCTGGATTCAGGCTTCCTGGAAGATTTATAGTGTTATCAGTCAAGGTTAGTGGTCAGTCACCATTGCTGGCAGCAGCCTGCACCAGTAGTTTAGCTAGGTTGGGGCTAAGGGAGCTGCTGCCCCATGTGCAAAGTGTTAGGGGGCACAATCTGCCGATCCCAATCGTTGTTCATTGCATACCAGCATTATAATGCCAGTACTGAATTTGTGGTTAAAACTTTGCCCTCTAGTACTCCATGTATGGTATTAATTGTTGCAGTTGTTTTCTACATTGTGTTGCAGGCAGTTTGTTGCAGTTTATAAATAGAAAAGACTTTTTTTAACTAAGTGCTGAAGTAGTCTGTGTATGGTATATACTGTAGCAATTGCTGCTATAATTTAAAAATAAAAGACACTGGCTTTGCTCATGCTACTCCCCAGGTTAATCCATACCACTGCACTGTTGTAAGGATTCTGCTAAGTATCAACTTTCTGTCTTTGTCCCTCTCTCCCATAGCATACTTATTTATCCAGTGATATGTCTTTCACAGCACTGGTCGACTTGTTCAACCATTGCTATGTTCTGAATGAACTAATAACCATTTAAAAAAAATGCAACTCTCTAAAGTTCATTTTTGTATGATTTACTATAGAAATTACTTTCAATTAAAAAATGTTAGTCTTTACTTATGCACACTTGTCTGTATTCTCAATATGTATGCTCATATGTCTCTGATTTTATTCTCTCATGTACTGCAATATTATCTGCAACTCTCAAATTTTCAATTTTGTAGGATTTACTACAGAAATGACTTACAATTAGAATTTGTTAATCTTTGCATATGCATGCTTGTCTGTATTTGTAATATATATGCTCATATGTCTTTGGTTTTATTTTCTCTTATGAACTGAGCAGTACTGTTATTTGGAGCTTTTCTCCCCAGGCCTTTGCTGGAAATGGACCTGTGTCCAGTCAAACTTTCCCAGTAAACAAATGTAAAATAAATAAAATAAAAAAATAAAGTAAATAACATTTTATTTTTTTAACTGAGTGTTGATGTGCTCTGTATGTGGTATAATGTGTATGTGGCAAGCAGTTTGTTACAGTTTTAAAAAATAAGTGAATTTTTTTTTGTGGGGTGCGTCACATCAGGGGACAGCACTGGGAGCAATTGCAGATAGCTACTCCTCCAACCTTAATAATCACAAAACCTGTGGTACTCAAGAAAATGACCATTTCAGCTCCAATAAAAACATAACTTTAATGAAAATGCATATCATAAAATGTACGTTAAGCTCTTTTGTTCCACTTCACATTAGCTTAAAGCTGCTGGAACTCCATTAGAAGAACATCCTATTCAGTCTCACACAAGATATATTTTTAATTCAGTCACATGACCTATTCATTCAAAATGTCATGCGATTAATTAACCATATAAGATTACCAACTGCTTAAAACTGTTATTGTTAAAATCATTATACACCTGTTGTAGAAATGAATATTCTGCTTAACCAAACATTGTTAAAAACAAACCATTATACCCTACACTTATTAAAACCCATAATTTTTAAGCATACTATAAGTTTTAAAATTGAATTAATTGAACAAGTTTCATTAAGACCTGGGCACATAAGGCATTTAATCTTAATTGCCATGCCAACTCTCTTCTATCCAAATGTTCCTTTATAAACAGTCCTCTAGGATCTTTCACTACTTGTTCAATGACCACAAATGTAAATTTATGACTATTATTGCTTAATATGTGTTTACTTAATACATTAGTCAATTTCCCTTTTCTAATATCAAGCAAGTACTCATATACTCTTTCTTTCAACTTCCTCAATGTTTTTCCAAAATAGAAAGCTTGGCAAGATTCGCAACTTGCCAAATAAACCACTTGCTTTAAATCGCATGTAAAATATCCATTTATTGGATAAGCTATCCCTTTCAAAGTAAAATATTCTTTTCTTCTTATATTGAGGCATTGTGCACAGTTCCCACATTTAAACATCACTGGTTCATTGCAACTTAAAATACTGTGTATGAGCATCATATTAGATCTTGAGATAGTGGTGGTCTAAGATTCCCTGACTTGGAAATCTATATCAAAGCATCATTACTTAAAAGTACATTAAATTGGATTGATCCACATTTGGAAAGATCTCCATATAGTTATACTACAGAATGAAGACTCACTGCCATGTAAAATTCTTTCCAAACATCCCTTCAATAAGTTCTAGTTTCTCCTTAGTCATAGTGTTCAATACAATGTGACAAAACCCACAAAACTAAACTATCTAAATAACATTATAATATACTTGAATGGCGATATCAAATCCTGGTTTGATTTAATCGTCCTCTTTAAAATCAAAAACTTTCCAGATAAGCATCACATTAACATCTTTAATGAATGGAAACAAAAAAAAATGTATTTGTTGCAAACAGTGTATTAAAGATTTGGAAACTTTACAACTTCAGCAAATTATAAAAAGCTATAACTTATCACTACAAGATTGGTTATTGCTACAAAGTGTAATTGCTTATTTTCAAGACTTATGCAAAATTATTCAGAACTCTTCATATTTAGATCAGCCTCCCTTAATCACAATCATATCTGAAATATTATTTAATGACTAATAGTTTGACAATTTAGTATCCAAATTATACAGCATTTTGTTAAATTACAGGTCCATTTTAATAACTAAGCAATGGAAGACAATGACTAAAGGCCTACCGCATTGTCTGTCCCAGACAGGAAGACTTAAACTTCAGTAAAACTTACTTCTTGGGGCCAGTATTGGAGTGTATTTACTTGAAGGTTTTTACACAGAACATTTTTAACTCTTGACAAAATTGCTAAATTCAAAAAATTGAATAACATAATTTGCTGGAGATATCTAATGTCATGTAATGCAGATTGGTTCCATCTTTTCTATGACTGCTTTAAACTAAGGATTTTTTGGAGAAATATTGATGGTTTTCTTTCAGCTTTATTTTCAGATAACTTCACATTAACTAAACTTTAATTTTTATTAATGTTGCTAAACATTTTTTTTGAATAAATCAAAATCATACTTATTATAGACAATATTAGCAGTAGCTAGGAAATGTATTACAAGGAAATGGACCTCTACCACCTCTTTGAGTTTTAGTGAATTTCTCTCCCTACTGGAAGAAGTCATAAATAAGGAAGTCAGAACTAAAGAACTTAAAATATATCTGCAGTGTTTTACTAACAACCCATGGACAAAGGTTTCAAACCTAATTGAGACTTTCCAAACTAACTTTTAACCCCGTTTAATCATTATTTGTTTGCTTCACTGAATTTTTTTTTCGTAAAATATTTGTACTACTTAAACATTTTTCAGGCCTGTGTAAATAATGTAAATAGTTGATTTAGTTTCAATGTTGTTAAAAGTTGTCTGTTCAGTATGATCAATGTATTAGACAGTGTTTATTCTCTTATTTTATCTTTAATAAAAATATTGGGGAAAAAAAAGAATGCTGAACCATGCTGTAGCCTTAACATAAATAACTTTTATGTTGGCAACATAATTGCTATTCGCCATTTGACAGCTTGCTTGGCAACTACAGAGGGATGTAGATATATTTTGTCTACTGTCTTGTATAAAATCACTCATTGACAGTGGTAATTTAATGTAATACTAATATTGTTTACTGTTTATGTAATTATATTTCAATAGCTATAACTTAAGCTGTCTGTAAAATGCATTCCCCTTAACAGTGGTGAAACCCCCTTTCCAAACAATAGAAAATAGGGTTTCAGATGCTGTTGATAAGGGATGCTGTCAGATATGGAAGTATGTTGTCTGTACTATGGTACTGTATTTACAGAGTGCAAATGCACACACTTCAGACATTTTAATAGTTGGCAGTGTCCTTTGTGCATGTTTATGCACTCCATGTCTTCTGTTCATATGATTTTTGAAATGTTTGTTGTGCTATATTGTCCTGCTACACATACTGGTCTCTGTAATCTCAGTGCCAATTTGTTAATAATACCGCTTGCTTTATAATATAATTTTAATGTTGAAGTGTTAACTTTGGCTGGGTGTTCTCTGCCTAAATGTAGCTATATGTTCTACAGGATAGTGGTGTGCATGATACTAAAGGACATATTGGTGTTGTTTCAAGGCTTTTCATTGTGATGCCTTGTGAAACCTCATTTGTTTGACCAGGCTACACATGAGATCATGGCTTCTACTGGCATGTGTGATATTTCAACATGTTTGTCATGCTGTGCACCAGGACAGTATAGCCAGCTTTGCTGTGAACGTACTGCAGTGCTTTCCTTAGAAGTCCAGTCAATAGAAATGTTGCTTCAGCTACCCATCTAGCCCATGTTTAGGTATGGGCAAGGTTTTGTTGTGTTCTCTGTTCTTTGCAGATGAGTAAAGGTTATTACCAGCAACACCTGTAAGGAGTATCCCAATCATCTTTTGAATTAAATACAAAGTTCTTTTCTGTGATCCATGAGTTTGTTTTTGTTGTACATATTTGTTTGGTGATTATGACTCATTCTATCAGGTATCCACTATGTATGTGGTTGTTGGTGAATTCAAAGCAAGGAGCCATTAATAATAAGATATATGCAGTATTCATGATGTCATTGGGGCAGACACTGACATTTCTGATCATTCCAGTGGCATGACAACAAACTGCAAAGTGATACCCTTTGCAGCTGATGTTTGTAAGTGCCCATCTGGAATTGGTGGTGCCTCTGTTCTTATGTGTATGGTCTAGGCTCCAAGCACTGTGTTTTTGGTGAAGATCTTGTCAAACACCTCCTTGATGCACCAATACTTACAGATATATTAGTGATGATTGAATTCGCCTTTTACACATTCTACTATGATATCTAGGAAAGTGTTGAATGTCCAGAACACTGTTTCTTGAATATTCCAACAGAGTCCTTATTTGGTTATGGAAGGTGCCTGTGCCAGGATGATCAGTGTTAAGAGCACTTTGATCTGTAATGGTGTTACCTGGGGTCTGGATAGACTATAGATCTATGCTAATGTCTAATTTGCATTGTCCTCTGCACTGGCTGCACATCACCTTGCTGAACGGGTTGGTGCTGAATTAATGTTGTAGCTATATCATGTAGCATTAGTGCTTGAATGTCATTGTATCATGTGTCTTTCAGAACATATGGCCATATCACATCCCTGAAAGTAACATTTGGCATATTCTGCTTTGCCAGATGCCATTGCATTGTGCTTATTTTTTATTGAACACATTTGTAGTTCATCCTTATTAGCATCCGGCATGCACTTGCTTGTACTATCCAGCTGTCTTTTTTGATTAATAAATGAAATAGGTCCATTTGGATCGGTGCTCTACCCAAGTTACCAAAGTGAAAGTAAAAAAATATTTATATAGTACTTGCATATCTCTCAAACTGTTATCAACAGGATCACAAACACAGCCAAAATTAATGCGGGGGGGGGGGGTGGCAGTAGAACATCAAAAATAGGGACAGATTTTAGAAATTGTGCTGATAAATTTAGAAAGTTGCTGGAATAACAGATTTTGTACTAAAATGCATTTTCTAAAAATTAAGAATTCTGAAACTCAAAGTATCTGCCATTATTCAGTGATTGCAATCCTTAGTGATTTCCCATTAAACCACAAATGTTATGACGGGTATACCAAAAATATGAGACCAAAATCTGGACAGTCTGTGAAATTATTTTGATTGGAATGATTGCAAGTATGCTCTTGCACTGAATGCAGTGGCCTTACACACAGCTATTTTCTGACGTTCTTATTTGAGCCTTTTGTGAGCGACATGGGAAGTGGCAAAGTTTGTGCATATATTTTCACAGCATGCAGTAACACATACATTACCATTCATTTCTTCATGGCCTAGCCATAAAAAGGTGCTTTATGTTACAACTAACATATAAAATGCAGTGGAACTCTAATGGTGTAGATAATGTGATGTCATAGCAGCATTTCCTTTAGTTAGATATAAGTGGTTGAGCTGGGCTCTGTTTTATTATTGTCATGAAGTGGTGGAGTTGGGCTCTGTTTTATTATTGTCATGAGGCTCTGTTTTATTATTGCCATGAAGTGGTGGAGTTGGGCTCTGTTTTATTATTGTCATGAAGTGGTGGAGTTGGGCTCTGTTTTATTATTGCCATGAAGTGGTGGAGTTGGGCTCTGTTTTATTATTGTCATGAAGTGGTGGAGTTGGGCTCTGTTTTATTATTGTCATGAAGTGGTGGAGTTGGGCTCTGTTTTATTATTGCCATGAAGTGGTGGAGTTGGGCTCTGTTTTATTATTGCCATGAAGTGGTGGAGTTGGGCTCTGTTTTATTATTGTCATGAAGTGGTTGAGTTGGGCTCTGTTTTATTATTGTCATGAAGTGGTGGAGTTGGGCTCTGTTTTATTATTGCCATGAAGTGGTGGAGTTGGACTCTGTTTTATTATTGCCATGAAGTGGTGGAGTTGGGCTCTGTTTTATTATTGTCATGAAGTGGTGGAGTTGGGCTCTGTTTTATTATTGTCATGAAGTGGTGGAGTTGGGCTCTGTTGTATTATTGCCATGAAGTGGTGGAGTTGAGCTCTGTTTTATTGTCATGAAGCAGCAGTGGAAGAAGCAGTTTATAGGCTTTGATACAGCAAGTTCATGTTATTGTACAGAAAGCATATGGCAGGGTCAGTCCTTTAAACTGTTATGTAAAATTGTCTTTACAAGCTCTTTTTAAATTGTTTTTATTAAACTTGTATATTGCAAAACTGATTTACAAGTGAATTTCTGTTAGTATTTTAACTTACTGTAAGCAATGTGACATTTTCTTATTTTGGTATGATTCAAGTAATGTAAAATTGTGGAATGCAGTTACATTTGAAAAAGAAATGTACTAAACATGTTGCAAAAATGATCTTCAGTTTGAAAACTTAATGTTTAAAAGGTCAGAAAGAGACAGCATTGCTGACTACTGGAATGCTAATCCTTCGGGAAAATAAATTATATGCTTTGATGTGACTGTGCCTCAGAGATGACTGTAACTCTATATTGATCAGCTGATTGATGATAAATGACAGAACTGCTGGTATTGCAAATTACATCATTAACGTGATCAGTAAAGCATGAATCGCTCAATAAGGTGTTTATCTTATACATTTTATCTCTGTTCTCTTGTAATTTTCTTATGATGAAGAACAAAATGATCCCACACTGATCAGAAATGTCAAGTAAGTAAGAGGTCATAGTTTTTGATGGACATCAAATAACATGAACATTTTATTTTTTTTTTTATCTCTGCGTACGTGCATGTCTGCTTATGTGTGTATGGACATGGAGAAAGACTCACAGATCTTTTTATATGATATTCGTATGAAGTGAATATAACACAGTTAATTTATACTTATTATAACTGGATTTAAAACATTTTGAGATTCGTTTTCAATAATAAACAGGTATCAGATACACTGGTGCAGTTTGGGTTAAGATTAAGGTTTATGCCTGCTCTTCGCAGAAGATGACATCTACATAGGAATCAGCCACTGTATCTTCCTCCAAATGGCTCAATATGTCTGTAAAATGATGCCTGTTCCACTTATCCACTGGTTGGTAGATAGACATAGTGTCAGAGCTTATGTTCTCAGGCAGATTCAGATGATAGCTGTAGTTTTAAGACTGGATGCAGGAGGATTGAATGTTCTACGAAGTGTTTTATGTGTAAGGAAAGGGGTAACAGCCTATTTAAATAGTAGTACTGTACTAACCACATGTAGTTTAATGATGATAACTGACAAAACCAACTTAAAGCAGATGATGCACCTCTTAAATATGGCAAACATCATATCAACTTCAGGTGGCTGTAGCCATAGGAACAGTTAAGAACTAATGGAAAAAACTGTCTTTGAATCAGTGCAGCATAACATGAGCTGCACTTGCATAGAATAATGATTGGCATCAAAGAGAGAGGACTTTGTCTGGCCAGTATAATGGCAGGGGAGGACCGCCATCATAAACTTACATTAATGGGCACAGAGTGCAAATGGTCCACTCCTCATTTGAATATGCAAGAGTTGTAAATCTGAACCCAAAATCCTGAGTTCTAATGGGGGCCAGAATTTATTTCTAAGGATTAAGTTGATTCTGAAGTCAGGTAACAGTGAAATCTTGTTTCCACTGGTTTTGCAACATGATGGTTTGTAAAGAAGTGTTAACAGAGATATGTATGTAGAAGTGAATCTAATGTGCCTTGCTTTAAAATGAAATAACTCTGAAGGAAAGGCATGTGCACTTGATAATTACAGAGAATTAAGATATTGCCGTCTTGCCATTGAATTACTTGGAATTGGTGGTGCATTTTTCATTACTTAGGTAAATTACCTGTAGGCTGTTGTGCTGCAGGTAACCTTCTAAACTTACATGCAGTTCTGTTCATATCCTGATGGGGCCTGCTACTTTTCTTATTGTTTCAAACTGCAGAAGTGCCATTTGTGATCACATTAAGTTGTCCTTGATATAAAATCCTTCTGAAAAAATCCACTTTGGACTTAGACTTTCTTGTGTACTTTGATCATTCTTCTGATCTCACATCAGCAGTTGTGTGTATTTTCACTTGTATTTTCCAAAAGTATAATTTAAACGAATCTAATTTTCATTAGTTTGTTCTTCGTGCCACAGTATTAAGTAATATCAGAGAGGACTGAGTGCATAGATTAGAGAATGCAACATGGTCTAGATGTGTTTGCGTGTTTGTACTTGTCAGAGTTTGGTCAAGTCATTCGAAGATGATGTGGTGTAGTCTTGTCATCTAGAAATAATGTCAGCATAGGACTGCACTGAATGCAAGCTGTTAGCTCACATTTCACTTTGTCTGCCGTGGGAAAATAAATAGTTAAAAGGACTTCAGCATTCTCAGTGCTGCACCATGTGGATATTCTAAATAATTCTTTTGCTCCAAGAAGAGAGAGCATGACAAAACAGATATGTGCTGTTTACATTGTTTTATCATGCTTTTTTCCTAGCAGTTCAAACAAGTAAAGTATCCCTCTAGATTCTCCAGCAAAAGGGATTTGCCCCACCACCTTTGATTGGATAAACCTTTTGTTGGGAGAATCAATTCTTTAGACATTTTATCTAGTACTGCCAGGTGAATGTCATGAGAATAAGTGAAATCAATGATTCTGCCACTACATGAAATCCCCATAGGTGACGTCAAAACATCTATCATGGATTTGTTTTGTGCTTTTGAGCCAAGCCAAAAGAAGCTGTTCTGTCAGTAAAATAACCCATCTCTGTTCAGGTCAAATCTAAACAGTAGCCATAAGATTCCAGTGTTCACAACAAGGGGTTCCTGAGTTAATAAGCCTGAAGGCTAGATGGCCATGTTTTTAATGATCTGAATGTAAGCACAGCATGTATTAATTTCTGATTGTAGTCATTTAACTATATGGAAAACTGCTTTTATGCATTGCTCTGCTACACTTCACATTATTCCTTATACAAGTTTATTGAAATGTGCTTTGAAAACAATAACTAATTCTATTTTAAAAGCCATTGTTCAACTAACAGACATAACTAAATTTAACCGTTTTTCTGTTTTCCTAATATAGGCAAATTGGTTTACTGACTATTCAACAAAGGCACATTTGCCTTCTCTGTGTGCATTTCATTTGCTTTATTATTTACATTTCAAACATATTAACTTTCTAAAATATTATAAATCTAATAACATTTCTTCAGTCAAGCACTTCTAGTTAGTTACAGTATTTGCTCTCCTGGATCTTTCTCGAAAATTAATATATTTTCATTTACAGCATATGTAACAGCAATACCCTTGTCATCTTTATTCCAGTTTACTTTCAGTAGAATGTACAAATTCCTTTGCTGTGGACAAGAACCTCATTGTTGCTTCTTATGACATTTTATCTGATTTACTGTGCATTACTGAACTTTTTATACTAACTTCCCATCTATTTGCTACCCACGTTGAAGATTTTTTTAGGTTCTTTATATCCCTGCTGCATGTCGACATTAGCCATCCTGTGCTCCATCTGGCCCATTCATTCCTGTTCGGGCAAGAGCCAATCACAGGAAGATGTCATCCAAGCAACCATCAGGGACTTTTGCTTTAACCTGTCCCCATTTCTCCATGGCAAGCTGATGACAGTGCTCCAAAGTACTGGTAATTTGATGCATTTATGTTCAAGTGCATGTACCATTCCCAGCTGCAGTATGTCCCACTACTTGGTGGGGCATGCACAGTCAAAGCCCTTAATGTCACCTTCTGAGTCTGTCTTGCAATCAGCAATACAGTGTACTGGACTGCCTTTTCTTACCCCTAAGATTGACAGTATCAATCACTCCCACCTTCCCCATTCATCTCCTGCATCGCCCAGGCTGCTTATCAGTCCTGGAACATTGGTCAAAGTCAGAGCTTTATTCCTGTGTGCCATGGTGATGTATGTCATGGAGATGATTGTTGAAGAATTGCTTTCATCACTGACATTTCGGTTTTCATTCCTCAAGAGATTTTTCATTCATTTAATGAGCATGAAGGTGGCACAGCAGCACAGTGGTTAGCTTTGCTCCCTCACAGTGATTGATTCTCCAGTTCAATTCCCAGCTGAGGTACCTCTTCTGTCAAGTTTGTATCTTTACTTTGTCCAGATTTTTGCCAGCTGCATCAGTTCCATTTCACATCCCAAAGTCATCCAGAAAGTAAATGGGTAATCCTTCAAATTGCCAATCAGTATGCATGCCATTTGTAAATTTTGTGAATGTCTTGCAGTAGACTGTCTTCCTGTCCAGGACTAGTTTCTCTGCTTTGTTCCCAAGAAGTGCTAAGTTAAGCTGTATATCTAAGGTGGCCATTAGCTCGATAAAACAAGTGTTGTAAAATAAATAAACAATGAACATGATGTCAAATAGTGTAAAGTAACAAGATTATTGTTGTGGCATTTACACTAAGGAAAAAATCTAACTTCATTTCACTTTTAGTATTCAGATCAAATTAGTAGGTAGATTTATTTGTATTATATTTCCAAGTTCAAAGTAAACATTCCCCTGTTTGTGGTTGGCTTTTTTATTTATATTTGAACTTCAGTATCTTTGAGAAGAAATTAATAGCATAGATTCAGATGAGATTTGTGTTCTTCTTTTCTAAGACTCAGTATTGTGGTAAGGGGGAACAGAAGTCCCTAAATCATTTTATGCCTTGTTCTCTCTTTATATGTAGACATTGTATGTCCTTAGGCCATCCCCAAGCATTGCATTACTCAGCTGACGTAATATCTGTATAACCCTAACCTCACTTGCTTCCATCATTTCTGTCATTTAAAGACGAGATAACCATAATCCCTAGGAGGAGAAGCAGCGGAGTGAATCCAGGATATCTAAATGTTTATGTTATGGCAAAATGTAATGTTATAAATGTTTTAGGTGTCTCTCAGACTTCCTGATAATTCCTTTTAAAATATGTGGCACCATATCTTATTAAAAGTTTCAAAATGTTAAAAAAAATAGTAATCCAACAGCCTAATGCTGCAGCCAGGTCTTTCTTGGATGATGATCCAACAATAAGTCACCCCTCTGAGGTATACTTTCCCTGTGAAGTCTTGCAACAGCTTTGAGAGTGTTTTCCCATATTTATTTATTTATTTTACATTTGATAAATGGATTGGTGAGGTGGTTCAACTGGATTGGTGAGGTGGTTCCGGGATGTTTTTCAGTCATGAGTTGAGCCAGTGTAGCAGAGACAAATGTGCAAAACATAATGTTGTACACTCTAAAATTCAAAACTTTATACCAGAATATTTTATTCGGTAGTACAAGAATGCACACTATCAATTATTTTTTAGTACAAGGAGCACAGGTAAGTATTTTCTAATTTTACAAGGCATTAAGAGTACTATGCTGAGTATTTCTACCTTAGTAATAGGACATATATGCATACTTAGAGAATGGATGACCTATATATCTTCATCCTGATTGGAAAACAAACATTCTTTCTAGCAATGTGTACAGATAATGCCCAGTAAAAAGCATGTCTTCTGCTTCATGCCAATGTATTAAACTGCAGTGAAGCTCAGAAAGAAAAAAAACAAAACAAATGGGCACTATTTTTTTACGCTTGTTAAACAGTAAAGTGCTGTTTAGCAAGCAAGCATGAAAAAAAACAGCAATGTGTGTGTCTACCTGTGTATGTGTGCATGTGTGTATACATTAATGCATGTGTTTGAGAGAAAGAAGAACATAAAGAATGACTTAGAGAGACAGAGAGCACGTGCACATACTAATTTATCTTTTGCCTGCAACAGGCAGTTCAGCACATGTATTGCCTAAACAATAAAACAGTATGAAACTCTAATGTCTATTATTGACTGACTTCAATCTTCAATGATTTACCAATAAATCAAACATTATATGAGGGACAGAGCACCACAGAATAAAGTGGCAAAATCAGGGACAGTTAACAGGCATGGGGGGAGAGTTGCAAAACCTTGCATTCTGTGACATTTTTTTTCATTCAGTTGATCGCAATGAAACATCTAAGGTGTATTCATTCAACAAAATGGATGTAACTGCTGGGCACATATAAGTGGGCATACATGTAAGTGTGTTTCTATGTATATATGAGTCTGTATTCATGTGTAGACATTAAATGTTGCATATTAGGTGAATGAACTATTTTACATACAGATATATATATATATATATATATATATATATATATATATATATATATGAGTCCCCTTCAGTAGATCAAACATTTACAAGTTCGAACCACATATGGCCGAGACCATATGTTTGAACTTGTAAAAGTTCGATCGGACTGAATGGAGATCTCTGTACAGTACGAAAAGGGAAGATTTCCCATTTTTGCAATGTAGTGAGATATCGAAATTGGTATATTTAAGTAAAGGGGGTGTAGGGGGTGAAGTCCCCCACATGGGGGTGCGCCCTCCTGCTATAGATGTTTAGTTTTGTGTTTTATTTTATTTGTTTTTACTTCAGTGTTCGAACTTTTACGAGTTCGAACATATGGTCTCGGCCATATGTGGTTTGAACTTGTAAAAGTTCGATCTACTGAAGTAGATCCATATATATGTATATATATATATATATATATATATATATATATATATATATATATACATATATATATATATATATATATATCTATATATATATATATATAGATATATATATATATATATATATATGTGTGTGTGTGTGTGTGTATTTGTATATATATATTAATAAAGAAATGTAAAACAACTTAACAGATAACCCATTCTCTAAGCACAGTAACGCACTCTAAGGTGTGTATTATTGGGGAAATAACACCCTTGAAGGGATGTAGAGGCCCAGTGCTGTGCCCCCAGGTGGGTGTCATTTGCCCAGTAAAACACACTATTTTGCGCATTATTACTTACATAACATATAAATTGCATTGTATACAAAAGATGCAGTCGAGGTTACTGTGACATTTCTGTTTATAAGGCAAAATCACATTAGTAACAGAGTAAACTTCCAGTATGGCACTCGTCAAAGTTTAATGTTTTTTACTAGCACCATTTGGGAGAGTTGAAATAAAGGGAGAAAAATCAATGACAGGGCAGTCGGACCAGATACAGAGAGCATTAGCCTAACAAGGTCGGTATTGTATGCCCAAAGAAAGTAAAAAGTCTCAGAAGAAATTAAAAAGTGCTAACTGATAGAGTAGAAATAAAAGCTATCATGACTCAGAATCCAGAACCTATTTCCAGGGGGATATCTGTGGCAGTGAACACAGATAAGAGAGTTCCATAGCAAAAATATTTAATATGGTACAAAAGATGAACACTATTCTTGTGGAATACATCACTTCTAATAATAAAAGGCTGTAGGAAGTTGATGAAACATTGAATGAGCACTCAGATGATATGCCCCACTCTTTGTTAGATGAGAATACCGAACAGAAAAGCCAGTTAGGTACACTGGAAACCAGACTGGATATGATAGTTAAGCTGCTGATATAGACCCTGAAGATTTCTCAAGAAGAAGAATAAAACAAAATAAGAATATGGCTTTGTCAGCAACACTAGAAGGTATGAACAGTATACAGTATTTAAGCAACTTCTGACAGAGTGCACCAAACAGCAAAATGTGACCTGAAACTGAAGAGGTTGCATAGAGTGGTGGGACCTACAAGGCAAAGGAAGGACCAAATCCTCAGCCATTGCTAGTTCATTTCAAGTCATAGACACAAAAGAATAGTGTATTGTCTAAGCTTTAGGGTAGTGTGAAACAGCTGAAGTTTGCAGAAAGTAGTTTTTTGTTTGTGGAGTATGAATTTTGATAGTCACAAGAAAACAAGTATCCAATTTCAACCTAGCATTAAGAATGCACAGTATATATCCAGCAACTTTCTGGATATTTTCCCATTGGGAGCAAAGACTTTTGTGGAACCTGAGGTGGCATTAAAATCTGTGTGAACCTGTTACACTAAACTAGCATTCAGCAAAGCAGGGGAACCCAGTGGTCAGCAACATGTAGTTACTCTTGCTGAGAACTAAGTGCCATTTTCTAAGAGGATGATGGTCAGAGAAAGAGGAGCAAAGGAGGGAAATAAGTTAGCCAGAACCCGGCATGGGTGATTTGGAGGTGTCAGTACTGGAGGTAATTACATTACGAGTTTGATAGAGATACTTTAGAAGAACAGAAAGTTGAGGACTGTATGGTAGTGGTGGATCAAAGTGTAATGTGGTTTAAAAGCTTTGACCAAGTGTTACTTTTTCTTTATTTACCTAATCATAATTGCAGGATATAAAGGAACTGCCTAAGAAAGACAAATGACTGGACAGATTTCTCCAGTGGAATCATAGAAGTAGTAGTCATGGATGATGGGGATGATCTATAAGGATATTTTCAGTGTAGAAAGCAAGAGCAGACGCATCACTTCTCTCTCATAAGGATCATAAACATGTGCATTGTTATGTAAGAACCCTGAGAAGCTTTTGATTTATAGAAATGCTGAAAATGATATCAATTTTTTTTTTAGGTCGATAAAATATTTAGTAGAGGGAAGATCCGTTTGAGATGTTGTATTATAGGAAATAAATGTGGAATTTGGTCTGTGAGGAGGAGACATGTTTTGAAAGCCAAGGCAGTGTGGGGGGGGGTCTACAAATCTCAATAGCAATTGGTTATTTCATTTCTCATTTATAGTGATAGTATGAGATGGTGATTGGTGGTCAGTTTGAGCCAACAGCCTCCTCCTTGGAAGAATTGCCCATAGTTTAGTTTAGTTTAGTTTAGGAGAATGTCATTGTTATTTTGTTATTTGTTGGGAGGCTTTAAGAGAGTTGTAAATAGTTTACTGTTATGTAAAATATTATTGTTTGGAAAAAGAAAAAGACTGAAAATGAAAGATTAAAAATAATGCATTTTAAAATATTAATGTACAGGCAGAATGAGCACATAAGAGCATTGAGAGAATAAGACCAAATCATCAATGGGAAAGTAAATATAAGAGTGTTAAGAGTTTCAAACAGATAGGTCAGGAAGGTACAGGTTCAATGGATGTTGGTTGTCAGGGAATTGTTAATTATTGATATTATGATATTTATGCCAGTCTCTGGATACAGGAGGACCACCTCAGACTGAAGGAGTGAACAAGAAGTTAATGTAGGTGTGGAAAATATTGGGTAATGTAATAAATGAGATCAAGGTAATACTTGGTAATTCAAATGGCTTGAGCAACCTAGTCAAGAGGGAGATGATATTGATTCATTATAGAAAAAAACAGCCATCCATGATATTTTTGTAGATCCACTTGAGTTCCCCCAAAACATAGCAAACTAACAAGGTATGGTTTGAGTTGAGGGGCCAGGCAAGAAAAAAGAAGTGTGTTTTTATTATCATGAAACACTCATATTCAGATAATGGCAACATTAGATGACTCATTGGGGCACTTTATATTGGTAGCCTTTTTTTTTTTTTTTTTTTTTTTTTTTTTGACTTTTGGGCTCAGTTTATATCCTACCAAAGATAGAAAAATCTGTAGTCTGCGTTTCCTTTAAATGCAAGTAATGGCCTTTTAGTGGGCATGTAATTATAAATAATGGTCTTTTATTAGGAATATAATATAGCAATAACCCATGCCTGGGTGTGGGTAATGCTGGATTTACCCACGGTTGGCGTGGTTTGGTCCCGAGGGTGAAGCCCGAGGGACCAAACAAAGACAACCGTGGGTAAATCCAGCATTACCCACACCCAGAAGTGGGTTATTATATTAATGACATTATTTAAGAAAAGAAATAATTACTTTTCTTAAATAATGGCATTGTATAATGTCTCTTTGCTGCCCTTCCGCAGCTGTCTGGTGTTCCGCGGCAGTTCTGATGTACTACGCATGCCTACGCAGTACATCAGAGCTGTGAGCAAAAGCAACGGAGAACGCAAGATCGCCGTTGCTTTTTACTGTCTCGCTATGTTAAATGGGTTTAACATAGAGAGACAGCTTTAAAATAAGCAACGGAGATCTCCGTTGCTTATTTTAAAGCTGTCTCGCTATGTTAAACTCATTTAACATAGCCAGACAGGTTAAAGCAACGGAGATCGCAAGATCTCCGTTGCTTTTTACACACTGTGTTGCTATGTTAAAGGAGTTTAACATAGCGAGACAGCTTTAAAAAAAGCAAAGGAGATCTGCGTTGCTTTTTTTAAACCTGTGTCGCTATGTTAAACTCTTTTAACATAGCGAGACAGCGTTTTATACTAACGGAAAAAGTCCGGGCGACCGGACCTTTTTCCGTTAGTATATTGAGGGATTTACAACGGGCACGCTGGTTGGGCTGGCCAGTCAGCGTGCACGTTTTAGAGGAGGCATTGTATAATTGCAAATAATGGCCTTTTCGTAGTAATATAATTGCAAGATTCTTTGATACACATTCTGGTCCAAGAAGAATTAAGTTGCCAGCAGTAAGTAATTGTTTTATATTATTTTTAAGTAATTAGGGTTGAAAGATACTTGTATAATAAAACATGAAAACCACTTAAGGGGGTAGTATACACAGTTGTAATATTTTCCAGGTTAGGTAATTTATTTGTTTATTGCTTTGCCTTTGATTGTCAAGAAAGTCTGCCTGGGAAAAGCCTCTTTTCAGTGGAGGCCTGTGGCAAGAAACCTTCAGTTAGCATGAGGTAACGTTAAACATATGCAATATAACAAGAGGTGTATATAAATTAAAATCTCTCTCTCTCTCTAGATATATATATATATATATATATATATATATATATATCTATAGCGAGAGAGAGAGAGATGGCATTGAAGGTGAAGCAGCATTCATTGGAGCCAGTTCTTTTATTTGACCATGTTCTAGCTCAGCTTAGAATAAGAGGAGGGGTTATAAATCAATTGCCTAGGCAGAGACATTTCTGTATGTGTCTGTTACAAAGAAATGAGTTTAAAGTAAAGTCTGGATTGGGGATATGTGAAGGGACAAAATCTTCATAAGTGGATGAAGTGAGTAAATGATGGGAGAGGAAAGTAAACATTAGTGAGAATTTATACAGTAGTTCAAATTAATTAAAAAGGATAAGAGAAATGATAATGCCATAAAATAGGTCAGGAAAGTATTATATAAGTCAGTAAGATTGTAGAACAAGGAATTATGCACCTGTACTGATAGGAAACTGCAATTCCAAAAAGCAACCTTAAAAAAATATGTCGTGCAGACCAGAAATGTTGAAGTCTTTGGCAGTAAGACTAAGACTGCATCAGGTGGAGAAGCCTGATTTTAAAATTAAACAGGAGCCCAGTCAAATTAATAGTGACCCAGGAAAAATGTTAATAACTTTTAGGCACATTTGTCAAATCTGTATGCCAAGGGCATATGCTTTTTATGTCATTATGCTGTTAAGGGTGAGATGCTAGAAAGTTCCAGGGAAAATAAATGTGATGGTTATAGTATTATATGAAGTAGCTGTTGAAGTACAGGTTAGTACAAGTGAAAATAGGAGAGTTTTTTCATAAGACACGGTGAACAAAGCCTTGAACTCTTGCCAATTAACTTCTGTAATCCTGTTGCGCCTATCTAAAGCATTTGATTCAGTATCCCATCCTGAACTATTACAATAGCTATCTTTAATAGGATGCTCCCAACCCACCCAAAACTAGTTTGCCAACTATTTAACCAATAGACAGCAATATGTTAGGTGGCAAACTAATCTGTCACAATACCAGTTCAACAGAACAGGAGTCCCTCAGGGATCCATTCTTGGATCATTGCTTTTTAATATTTTCATTAATAACTTTCATACTGCCTCCCTTCAAAGCACACTCATCCAGTACGCTGAGAATTCCTATTATCTCCTCCTCCAATAACTCCATCAGCATTTCCTAAAAATAACTCACGACCCCTTCACCTCAATAGAGACCTGGATAAATGAAGCACAATTAATATTAAATGCCAGTAAACCCAATCTACTATTGATTTCACCAAAAGCACTATTGCAGGATTTCAAAATGTATTCACAAAATAAAACTGAAATAGAAATTGTATCTTAGGCAAAATTACTGGGTATCACCATAGATGACAAATGCTCCTTTGAGCAGCACATACTGAACACCATTAAAAAACACATTTCATACTTGGAAAACTGTATAGACACAAGCATTTCATGGACAATTCCACAAAAAAACACCTGCCAACACCTTCCTACTCCCCTCCCTCTTGTATGGAGCCCCTATTCTCACAAACCTACACATGTCTCTAAAAAAACAAGCTGCAATCATGCTACTATAAAATTGCTAAATTTGCAACTGGCACATATTGCCGCAAACATCACTGCCATGCCCTCAACTAACTAAACTGGCTAGAATTCCCCCACTACCTTAACCATGTACAACTATCCCAAGCACATAAAATAATATATAAACCAGATAGCTGCCTTGCCTTAAAACGTATCCTACACTCCATCCTCCGCTCCATAAACAAATAGCTTCTAAAAGTAAGCAAACCTAACAAAAGAGTAGGTCATAGCCTGTACTCCTTTGCCATTGCAAAATTATGGAATGTTTTACTTCCAAATATCAGTGCATTAGATTCTTTCAAGTGCTTCAAATTAAAATTAAAAAATAACTTTCATAGCACTCACATCTGCCCCTTCCCCTTAACTAACAACTAACACACTAAATTCTTATCTCATTACTTCTATTCAGCATTCTGACACCATATCCTAACACTCTCTTCTGGGAGGTTGCGGTGGTGCAGCGGTTAGCATTGCCGCCTCACAGCAAGAGGTTCTTGGGTTCGATCCTTGGTTGGGGTGCCTTCTATGCGGAGTCTGCATGTCCTCCCTGTGGTCGCGTGGGTTTCCAAGTTTCCTCCCACATCCCAAAGACATGCTTTAGGTGGATTGGACACTCTAAATTGGCCCTAGGCATGAGTGTGTGCCTTCTGTGGAAGCATGGGCGCCAGGCTGGCAACTCAACACCATAAAACTCCACTGCCAATCATGAGCGGACAAGTGATCTGCTGTGGGGACCCCTAACCGGGAAAAGCCAAAAGAAGAAGAAGATCCTAACACTGTCTTCTCCTAAATAAGCCTTAGATTCTTATACTCCTGTTTCACAAAACAAGGGGGAAAAAAGGCAGTGCCTGTCTGGCTGTGGCTGTGTCAGCTCATTCTGTAGATAGGCATATTTCGTCTTCTCAAAAAAATCTGCACTTTCATTTGAAGGTACAATAACTTATAGTAGACAGACGTTACTAGAAATTAAACAGTTGACATCTGCATGTTGCTGGTTGGATGCCTTGAAGTCTGCAGAGTATGTGGGGCCTACTGATTGCACAGAGCTGCAACAGATGGATATTTTAACTCTTCACACTCTAAAGTGCCTGAAACTGGTAGAAGAGGTTTCTGGAATATGCCGGATGAGAAGAAGGAGAAAGAGACGTCAGAGAACAAGGAGAAGAGGTTGCAGAGAAGGTACTGATATAAAGTTAAAAGCAACCCTCTACAGGCCTGTACTACCAACTATACTGCTAGCTAATGTGAGATTGCTGGATAGCAAGATGGACTACTTTAGACTGGAACTCTCCAAAAAGAACAAGGTGAGAAATTCTTTATTTTTGGTTACTGAGATGTGGCTGCATGACATGATAAATAATAGTGCAGTAAACTTAGAGAATTTTATGCTGTTTCGTGCAGACAGAAAACATACACTGTGTGGAAAGGCCAGAAGAGGTGGAATCTGCATCTTTGCCAACAAAAGATGGTGCAGCAACTGTGAAATTATACTGTCACACTGCTGTGAAAACTTAGAGTTCCCTTCCATTAAATGTAGACCATTTTACTTGCCCAGGAAGCTGAATGGGGTCAGCGTAACAGTGGTGTATATCCCACCTAGTGCTAATACCACTGAGGCTCTAAATAAACTATGCAATCACATGGGTGAGCTGCAGAGAAAATATCCTGACTTTGTACATGTGGCAGATGGTGACTTTAGTAAAACAAATCTGAAAAAAGTATTCCCACAGTGTCATCAGTATGTGGACGTTCCTACAAGGGGTGATAATATCCTAGACAAGCTGTACATAAAATTAAAGAAAGCTTATAAGGCAGTGCAACTTCCACAAATGAGAATCTCTGACCATTATACCATCTTGCTATCACCAGCTTACAAACCTGCACTTGTTAGAGAGAAACCCACAAAGAAACAAATCAGGGTATGCCCAAGGGATCTATGGAGCCCCTTCAAGACTGCTTTGAAAGAACTAACTGGGATATGTTCAAGGAGGCAGCCACAGTCAATCATCATCTGAACATTGATGAATACACTGAAATAGTGATGGCATACATTTCAAACTGTGCTGATATGGTAACAAATACCAAGAGAATCACTGTTAGAGCTAACCAGAAGCCATGGCCCACCCCTAAGGTATATGAGCTTCTGAAGGAGAGGAACGCAGCTTACAGGGCTAAGAACAAAGGAGCCCTAAATGTAGTAAAAGGTAATTGAGGAGGGCTATAAAGGAGGCTAAGAGGGAGTATGGCAGAAAGGTACAGAGCCACTTTGAAGACATGAAGGATGCAAGAAGACTATGGCAAGGCATACAAGAGATCACGGACTACAAAAATCAGGTCAGCACAGTGTGAGGACAGCAGTGAATTCCTGAACAGTTCAAACATCTCATTTGTTAGATTTGAGGAAAGAAACAACAGGTTGGCACTAAAACTACCCACTGATGAGAAGGATGCACTACTCAGCACAGAGGAGGCAAGAAGAGAGATAAGGAGAGTGAATCCCAGGAAAGCTGCTGACCCAGACAACATATTGGGCAAGACGTTAAAAGGCTGTGCTAATCAATTATGCACAGTGCTCAAGGAAATATTTAATACCTCTCTTGCCATGGCAAAAGCCTCATGCTACAAGGAAACTAACATCATCCCATTACCTAAGAAAACCACTCCCTCCATCCCTAATGTCTACAAACCAGATGCTCTGACATCCACTGTTATGAAGTGTTTTGAGCAGCTGAGCAAAAAGCATCTTTCATCATGCCTGCTTCCTGATTTTGACCCTCTGCAGTTTGCGTACAGAGCTAACCGATCCATGGCTGATGCCATATCAGTAGCACTACACATCTCCCTTGAGCATTTAGAGGGCAAAGGCAACTATGTGAGGATGCTGTTCATAGACTTCAGCTCTGCATTTAATACAATGGTACCAGTGCAGCTGACAGAAAAACTAGCACATTTAGGAATCAGTAAGCATCTCTGTAACTGGATCCTGGACTTCCTGATTGAGAGACCACAGAAGGTGTGTTCAGGTAAGAACACATCAAAGTGCATCACGATTAACACCAGGTTCCACAGAGATATGTTCTTAGCCCACTGTTATTCGCCATCCTGACCCATGACTGCTATGCTAAGCACAAGTCCAACCATATCATCAAGTTTGCTGATGATACCACAGTTGTGGGGCTCATCACAAAGGAAACTGAAAGGGCTTACAGAGAGGAGGTGGCATCTCTGATCAGTTGGTGTGAGGGGAGCAACCTTGACCTGAAAGTTGTGGGGCTCATCACAAAGGAAACTGAAAGGGCATACAGAGAGGAGGTGGCATCTCTGATCAGTTGGTGTGAGGGGAGCAACCTTGACCTGAATGTAAGCAAGACCAAAGAGATTATCATCAACTTCAGGAAAAGGAGGACAAACCACCCAGTGCTCAGGATCAATGGTGAGAGTGTGGAGAGAGTAAAGAGTACGACATACCTGGGTGTGTACATATCAGAGGATTTCTCGTGGTTGGGAAACACCAGCCAACTGGTCAGGAAAGCACACCAATGCCTTCACTTTTTAAGAACGCTAAAGAAAGCTAAGCTTCCTCCTCATATTCTCTCTACCTTCTATAGAGGTGCAGTAGAGAGCATCTTCACCTGCAACTGCAAAACAGAAGGGAAGGTGCTACATAGAGTGGCAAGGGTTGCAGAGAAGATAACAAGTTCCATTCTTCTATCGGTACAACATCTTTATTCTGCATGAAGCATCGGAAAGGCCGCCAAAATAATACAGGACAACACAAATCCTGTGCATGGACTGTTTAAGCATCTGGCATTGGGCAGGAGATATGGCAGCATCTGCTGCAGGACTACAAGATTCAATAACAGTTTCTTCCCTACAGTGGTTAGACTTCTGAACTAGGCACCTAGTCCCAGGGGTCTGGACACATAATAAGTCAATTTTTATTTATTTGTACAATATATAGTAAATGTAATATTTATTTATTATATCTATAGTCAGTATTATTTAACATACTCAAGTGGAACATTAGACAAATAACTTGGGCATTTCAATCTGTAGTGTGTTTTGTATTACTTTAAATAGGGTAGTTAATTAACTCAGGGGAGGGTATTCTTTTCATTTATGAGTGTCTGTAAATGTCTCTACTCTTTCTTTCGTGTACTGGGAGTAGTACTGTATTTGTTAGTTATGTTTATTCCTCTACTTATATGTGTTGTTTCACTTTCCTTTGTAGTCTCAAGAACTGAGCTGATGCACGAAATTTCATTTAGGCTACACATGTATAGTTCTAAATGACAATAAAGTTTACTTTGACTTTTGACCTACTCCAACTCACCATCCTTATTCCTAAAATCAGCTCCTCCAAACTTATCTATACGTCTATCCTTAGCTATCATTCTCCCTTGTCTCAGAACCCTGACTTATACTCTCTACTCTTCGCAGCCAATAGAACAAGTCCACAACCTAATATACCCAAAATGACTTAATCTACTCTTTAGTAATATATAATCTATTTCACTGCAACTTTTACTACCCATATGTTAAAGTGTAATGTGGCTTGAGATGTATGCAGATGTATACATGTTATATTATCTTCCAGTAATCTGTATGTAAAGTATAAAGTATGTATGTAAAGTTTACACATAACTGTAAAAATTCTAGTAATGTCTGTCTTTGTGTGGAGCTGTTCTCCCCGTGCCTCCGCTGAAAATGGGTTCCTGGCCCAGTTGGACTTTCCCAGTCAATAAATAAATAAATGTTTAAGAAATGGAGTACTGAAGCACTACTGAAGCATGAAAATGGATCTGAATCAAGAAGAATTATAATTAAAGAATGGCGGTTGATGGCACAATATGGAGGTGATTGGGTTTAGGTAGAAATGGAGATACTGAGTGAATGAGGATTTAATGTGGTGCACCATTAGTTAAAATAGGCAGGACTGACGGAATCCAGATAAGGTAAGGCAAATTATACATTGCTCTATTGATAATGGAATTATTTCTTGCTTATTCCCAAGTATGAAATAGGACAGGAATTTTATATTTTTGTGTTTGACGTGCATTTTTGTAAATATGTTCCTTTGTAAATGTAGTTTTGTTTGTTCTATGAATTTAATTTGATTCTTATCAATATAACTTGTTTATTTTACATATCTTTACTGAATTTTCAAGACATGTTAGCCACAAAATATTCATTAAATACTGTACACGATTAGAAATCATGCAACACTCAGACCTGAGTCCTAAACAATCATATTATAAATAAAATCTAAATTAACCTAATTACAAATTAAAAAGTATAGCTGTTTACACTATGTACATGATGTGTCCATTTCTGACTACTAGCTCTATTATTTAAATAAATTGTTTTGCAACTTATACAAAAATGTCTCAATATTAAACATTATCTAAAAATGTAATACAGTAATCTCCTTTAACAAAGGGGTATCATCAGTCTTATTTATCTTATTTTATCTTTTTATTGATGGGGTAAGCCACTTGACAAATTATCTTTTTTTCAGAGGTAACTGGGGAGCTCTTTCTGGTTAGGTGAATTGTTCAGAGTCGCACAGTAGGCAAATGAAGGCGGAAGGACTCAAACCCTGTACCCTACACACAGAAAGCAGCTTAGTCACAGTTTTAGTCCTCTGTTATAACTGTCAGATACATTTTACCTACCTATAGAGCTAATTTAGACCTATATTTGTAATTATTAGATCTTCCTTTCATTCCAGTTCGAATGGTATGTATAAAGGGTGCACATTACATTTTGCTAGTGTCATTTCTTTTTCTCACTGTAGCTTTTTTTTACTTTTGTTATGTACACTGTTTTCTCTATACACATTCCCATCTTTGTGCCCTCAAGAAACATGTTTTCATGATGTTGTTCCAATATGTGCAAAATGTTCTTCGTCTTCCATTGCTGCAGTCCTTACTATTGGGTATAGTCCGCATCCAGTCGGCCCGAATACCAGAGTATAAGGCTGACGTCGGTCAGGGCGCATTAGACTGACGTCAGAACGTCAGGGTACTAATGCGCATGACCGGCGTCATATCCTCAGTCTTTTTTGCCGCGTGATCCGATGCAGAAGCAGTTTTGCGAGTGCAGGTTGGCGTTCTGAAATATTTCCGAAACCGGAGTTTCAGACCGAATCAGAGTTGGCTAAGTACCCCGTTGGGGAACATTTTGGTTTTTTCTTGCCTCAGTATTTAACCGGATGTCAGAAAAAGTGAATAACTGTATTTCTTGTGGGAAACAAATACCTCATAGGGATTACCATACATTATGTATACCTTGTTTAGGGCCTGAGCACGACGTTGTTGGTTGCCGCTCTTGTGCTAAGTTTAACAAACGCACTATTAAGAGGAGGTTAGACTGTGCCAGATTAGTGTTTGGGAAGCGTTGCAATTATAAAATGCCGCCGGATGCTCCGGCGCTTCATCCAAGAAGCGCAAGGACAAAACAGCGAAGCCTAGGGTTGATGAACCGGCAGTCCCGGACGCCAGTTCTTTAGATGGCTCAGTGGAGCCAGAGGTTTTGCCAGGAGTTTCTATAGAGTCTCAGGCAGAAACTTTACTGTTACAGGATGTACCCTCTCAGGAGGCAGGCCAGGCTGAGGGGGCTTCTCAGGTAACTATTCTTCCCTCTCTTCCCAAAGTAGTTAGAGCCTCTCCTTCTGTTGCCAAAACTTCTTTTAGAGGTAGGCCAACTTCAGCTTCAGTAGGGGCTTCTCCTAGCCTTCGGGTTCTGTACCTAAGAAACATATGCTTAAAATGGCAGAAGATTTGATTACTATGATTAGAGGTTCTATGGGCCCTCCTGATAAGAGGCCTAGAGTGGAACCAGAGTTTGACAGTTTTGAACAGGGTTCAGGGGCTTCTGAATCTTCTGCGGAAGATTTGCAGGAGTATCCTCATTATTCTGATTCTGATGTGGATGATGCCACTCCTTCGGCTTCTCCTCCTGAGGATTTTTCATTTTCAGAGACTCTGCATTCCATGAGGGAGCACTTTAAATGGGAAGGCCAGGATTACTCTGATTCCAGGAAGAGGCTTAGGGAATTCTTGTTTTTACCCCAGCATAGGCCCTTAGCTATACCTCCTGTGTTGAATGTGGTGGAAGATGTTTTTGCAGAGGCTTCCCTGAACCCTGATTCTTTGCCTCCTGCTCCTGTTAGACCTGATAGGTACTATAGGGTGCCGGAAGCACATAAGTATTTGTTTAAGAGTCCTAGGGCGGACCCAGAAACTGTTTCTCAGGGGCCTAAAGGTGTTAAGGCCTCTGTGGTTAAAAATCCTGTTCCCACTGACAAAGAGGCAAGGGCGTTAGATAGGTGGGGTAAGAAAGTGTATACTTCTTCCACTCTAGCCATGAGAGCGTTGAATTGTCAGTTTCACATGCTGAAATATCAAAATTATCTCCTTTCACAATTGAAATCTAAGGTGGATGCTTTGGCGGAAGGTATTGATTGTAAAGACTTGCTGGATTTAGTTTATGTGTCTGAACAAGTGGGCAAGCATTCTTTGCAATGTGGTTTTGATGCTGTGCAGGCCTCCTCGAGGGTGGCTGCCACTAGTTCTGTTCTTCGCAGGCATGCCTGGTTGAGGGATCAAAATTTGGCTGAGCATGTTAAGACAAGGATTTTGGATGCTCCTTTACAGTCTGATGTGTTGTTTGGTTCACCTGTGGAAGCAGTTTTAAAGAAAATGGAGGACAAAGCTAAGTCTATGCATACTGTTAAAGATTTTTTGCAGGTACAGCCACAAGTTTAGTAGAAATTGGCCTGCTAAGGGGTGGACATATCCTGCTTCTGATTCCCAGTCTAGGGGTAGGTCTAGACGTGGTAGGGCAGGGCTCAAGGTTCTTTTAGGCCTAGAACAGGAGTTCACCTGCTCAGACTTCTGGTGAGGGCAGGGGTCAGTCCTTTCGTAAACAGACCCAATGACCTGCCTTTTCAACTGCCAGTAGATTCTCGTCTGGCAGCTCCTTTGGAAGGACAACTGTCTCTTTTCAAAGGAAATTGGGATTTAATTACTCAAGACAGATGGGTGTTGGACATCATTCTACCAGTCCCTGTGTCAGAAAGGGGCCTAGGATTTTATTCTCGCATGTTCCTAGTACCAGAGAAGGGGAACACGTGGAGACTGCTTTTGGATTTATCTCTCCTCAACACTTATCTGGACATTCCCAAGTTCAAGATGTTGACGTTACAACAGCTTTTACCTGCTGGGCAAAGATCACTGGATGGTAACTTTAGATCTCAAGGAAGCTTACCTTCATGTGCATATCAGGCTAAGTTACAGGAAGTATCTGCGGTTTCAAGCTGGAGATTCTCATTATCAGTTCTCTGCATTGCCCTTTGGCTTATCTACTGCCCAGAGTATTCACAAAGGTTCTGGCTCCAGTGATAGCTTACTTCAGGCTACAAGGACTTCAAATCTATCCTTATTTAGACGACTGCCTGATTCTGGCTCAAGAAAAGGAAGACCTTCTACAGCATCTGGAATATCTTATAGCAGTGCTAAGATGCCTAGGGTATTCTGTGAGCGAAATAAAGTCCAGTCTAGTACCCTCTCAAGACATGTGCTTTCTGGGTGTGAGACTGAATACAGCAGCCCAGATGGCCTTTTAACCCCGGACAAACACAAGAGTCTGTCACTTTACTTCCATCAACTATCTCATCAGTCCGTGCTGACTGCAGAGACAGTCCTTCAAGCATTAGGGTTCATGGCATCTTGTATTCTGGTGCTTCCCAATGCCAAACTGCATATGAGGAAGTTACTATGGTATCTCTATAATGTATGGACACAGCACTGCCAGGATTTAGACACTGTCATTCAAATAATACCTTGCCTTCAAAGAGTATTTTGTGGTGGGCTCAGGAATGTCACCTAAACAAGGGACTCTCTGTGACCCGGCCAGAGGCGAGTCAGATTTTACCGACAGATGCCTCAGACATTGCTTGGGGAGCTCATCTAAATGTAAAGTGGATACAAGACAAGTGGCCTGCCAGACTACAGCATCTACATATCAACATAAAGGAGATGTTAGCAGTCCAGTTCGCATTGCTGGCTTTCAAGGAGTTACTTCTTCCAGGGCAGGTGTTGATTCTAACAGACAACACAACTGTCATGTGGTACTTCAACAAACAAGGGGAACACATTCTTATCCTCTATGCAGGCATGTAATGATTTTATGGGAGACTGCGCTACGCTTGCACCTAACTCTTCAGGCAAGGTTTCTGCCAGGAGCACAGAACTCCTTAGCAGATGTGTTAAGCAGACAAATCATGGATCCCCACAAGTGGAAACTGGATCTTCATGTATTTCACAAATTGACAGTGTCATGGGGAACTCCAGACATAGATCTGTTCGCTTCTCCACTAAACCACCAGCTGCCACAGTTTTGCACAAAGGGGTTTCATCACACAGCTTGGAAAGTGGATGCTCTGTCTTTCAGTTGGACAAACCTTCATCTGTATGCCTTTCCACCTCTGCCTCTTCTTCCAAAGGTACTGTTAAAGGTCAGACAGGACAGGCCAAGGATGATTTTGATAGCTCCAGATTGGCCTCGGCAACACTGGTACCCTCTACTACGGAGTCTGGTAAAGAAGCCTCCATGGCCTTAACCTTTGATTCCACATCTGTTATCCCAGCAGGACGGTCATCTGCTCAATGTCAAGCTTCACTCTCTTCATCTGACAGCCTGGCATATTCTGTGTTGAAACACAGCAGGTCTCAACTTCCTCAACAAGTTTTAAATGTGATTATGGAAGCTAGAAGACCTAGTACAAGGAAAGTGTACGCAGCAAAATGGAAGAGATTTTTATTTTGGAGTAAAGCAAAGAATTTGGAGATTTCTGAGCCTAATTTGAGTATGGCTCTTCAATATCTTACTGAGTTACTGGACAAGGGTCTGTCCTTCTCTTCCATCAAGATTCATGCTGCAGCAATCTCAGCTCACTATGATTGTGACCCACCATTGTTTTCGCATCCTTTGTTCAAGCAGTTTCTTAGAGGGGCTAAGAATATAAGACCCCACGAGAGCTCCTACTCCTGCTTGGGATCTCAATTTTGTGTTGGAAAAACTTACTCTACAACCTTTTGAGCCTGCGGCTACTGCTGAATTGAAATATTTGTCATGGAAGACTGCTTTTTGTTGGCTATTACTTCTGCAAGAAGGGTGTCTGAGTTGCAGGCCCTTATGGCAGTCGAGCCCTTTTGATTTTCCATAAGGATAGGGTATCATTACGTACTAATCCTTCCTTTATGCCTAAGGTGGTTTCTAGTGTGGCTTTAAACCAAACTATTCATTTGCCTACCTTTTATGCAGACCTCCAAAAAAAAGGGGAAAAGATTTTGCATACTTTAGATGTACACAGGCAATTGCGTTATTACTTAAGCAGGACTAAGGATTTTAGGCAGTCTCAGCAGTTGTTTGTTTCTTTTGCTTTGAGTTCGCAGGGCAAGCCTGTGTCAAAACAAACTATTTCTAGGTGGATTGGCTTTTGCATTGCATTTTGTTATTCCCATCATGGCAAGGAGGTTCCAGCTGGGATTAGGCCTCATTCCACTAGGGCTACTGCCACTTCAACAGCATTTCTACGGGGTGGCAACTAAGGATATTTTGGAAGCAGCTACTTGGAGTTCAGTGCATACTTTCTCTAAGCATTATCACCTTCCTATCTACTCTAAGTCTAGGGCTGGTTTTGCCACAGCTGTTTTGCAAGGCATGTTGTCAGCTCCTGCTTCTTTATGATTTGCCAGCCTCCCTTACCTCTGCTTTGGGATTCTACCCAATAGTAAGGACTGCAGCAATGGAAGACGAAGAACATAGTACAGTTTTGTACCTACCATAAATGTAGATGTTCGAGGATTCCATTGCTGCAGTCCAATTACCTCCCTCCTTCCCTCTGTGTTTAGGGGTGGTTGTGTAGGTGATTTACCTGCTTATATTTTTGTATATATTGTTCATGTTTAGGTGCAGGTATTTTGGGCCTTGTCTTTTTAGGGTCTTCTGACATCTGGGGGAAGAAAAGACTGAGGATATGACGCCGGTCATGCGCATTAGTACCCTGACGTTCTGACGTCAGTCTAATGCGCCCTGACCGACGTCAGCCTTATACTCTGGTATTCGGGCCGACTGGATGCGGACTATACCCAATAGTAAGGACTGCAGCAATGGAATCCTCGAACATCTACATTTATGGTAGGTACAAAACTGTACTTTTTCTTAATTGAACATTAATTTATTTCACTTTACACACTTTTTCCACAGCATGCACACACTTTATTATTACTTGTCAGTCATATGCTTCTTATATGTTCCAGAACTCTCAACTAATTTTTACATTACTTTTACTCATTTTAAGTCTTTTCAATATTGTATGTGACTTTCCAGTCATTAAATTATTCTGTGAATTCTTTTAACTTTGTTAAAGTAGTTTCACTTGCTTTGCATACTATTTGCTTTATTTCATGTTAAATCTAATTTTGTAGCAACATTCTTCCTCTCATGAGATGACTTCTATGTTAAACTAAAGAATTGTGTACGTCATTACATTCTTTAAATCAGCACCATAAGCATCAGTAGACTCAGTGGGATTTTGTACCCTCATGAGGAGCAAATTCCAGTTATATGACAGATTCTTTATTGTTGTACAGTAACTCTGTCATTTCTGTCTCATCACAGCAAAAAAAGTGTATCTTCAAGGCTTCTTCACTTTGAGACTGTAACATGCTGCATCTTTCCATGCTTCTTGGGCCCTGCCCAAAATAAGGAATAAATTCAAATACTGGAGCCATCATTCATAACTTCCAGTTCTTGGACACATTACTCTGAGAATAAGGTTTTCCAGGTAGCTGCAGCTGCATCACCTCTCAAATGAAAGATGAAATTACCAAATTTTTGATTTCCTCTGATGCCATGTAACTTTTAGATATTCAGAATGTCTGAAATAAAGGTACTAAAACAAAGTGCCTGCAGCAAGCTTCATAAGCATTTACTTTGGTCTTTATAGGAGATGCAAGATACCATACTACATCTGTATGCTTAATTCTGACTCAGACTATTGGTATCAGTAAAGTTATTCATATATATTACTTTCATGAACCCTCATTGTCTTCCCTTGATAACTTTTCCCATTACCTGTTCAAGAAGAAAAATAAGGACCTTTACGGAATGTTTGCATCATTCGTTAGTGATAGGACCACAATACTAATTAGAGTTTCTGCCCACAGGAGTAGAAGTCCTTTGCTAGCCTGATTGAAAATCTCTGTAAGATAAGATATTACTTTCCCCCTTTCTTGCTATCATTTAATATTTCACTTGGAAGTCATAACTGCCCAGAGCTTTGCCTACCTTTAATGTGTTTAATGTCTCATTAGCTCCGTGTTCTGTTATTTCTTTGTTTAGCATTTCTCTTTCCTCCATTATCCCTTCCTATCCTGCAATTTACTGAAATCAATAAATCTCTTAGACCATTATTTTTTTTATACTGTTGTTTTTTAATGCCATCCACCTATTGGTATCCTTTAATTCTCCTGACAGTTTCTCTGTTCACTTTTCTTTCATTTTCCAACCAAAGCTTTCCCCATCTTTTCCACTCCAACCACCAGAAATGTTATCTAAGAGGTTCTGTCTGAATTGCCGGGATATGTAGACTTTATTGATTTGACTTTGTTAAGAACATGTATATCTGATCATAAACAGTAAAAACCTGTTTTAATTACTTGTATCAGGGCTACTCTTTTGAGATCATAGAACCTTGTGAGTAAGGATGGTTAAGCAATCTTGAATTTAACTTCGATATCTGTGGATGATGGGATGCAGAGGGTTGTGATTCTGGAAAAAGTTGACATTTTCTGTTGTCTGCTCTATTTGAAGATGATGATGATTATGATTATTATTATTATTATTATTATTTGATGCTTCGCACTGCAGTTGCGGTAGTTTCATTGGCAGAAGTAAAACGCAAATACCATAAATCCTGAATCCCATCTCCCTCTCTGCAGTTTCTTTATTCATCCATTCCTTTACACCTTGGTATATTTCACTTAACTTATTCTGTTTTCTGTACATCACTGCTTCTTTCTACCTTTTTTCTTTTCATGTTTCCTTATCCATGTCTTAAACTCCCCTGCCCTTCTTAATTTGAATATATTCTACCAAACTTCAGTATATTTCTGCCCGTGTCTCTTATTTGTTAGCATTATTTCCCACATTATTTCTCTCTTTTTGTTCGTCATGGACTAAAATACGTAGAGTCATTCGTTCAATTCGGTCTCCAGCTTGCAGAATTTGATAATACAGTGGCAAGCAGTCAGGCTCTCCAGGTACTAACAATTAGTTTAATGTTAACGAAGCTGATAAAGCTGACTGCAAATGAATGTGTTCCCTTAGTTAGAGGAAATGGTCCCTGTACAGAGGGTGCATAACTGGAGTATTCAGACAAGCAGGGTATACAGAAAGCATTGGAAATGTAAAGAGTTGACCTACTGATAACAGCTTTTGATAGGTAAAAGGCTAATGATGTACAAGGAATTCAAGTATACATTTAAGATGCATAGAATGAAAGTGAATTTTGTTATGAAGAACTGATGAGAGAGTTGATAAACTGAAAATTGCTAAAGCCATTCCAAAGACTGACCATGTTGGATTTAGTGGATAATGGACAACACAGGAGTTGTTACTGTACAAATAAATTAATATTGTTCAGAAGATGTATAAATAAAGCAGCCCCTACTCTTTTCAGTAAATGTTGTGTTATCTTTTACATCCGCCTGAAGTACCTCTAACTAAAGCAGATTGGACATTAGATGGATTAACATCTCACCAAAAACAAAGGAGCAACCCTACACAGAAAAGAGGGTGCACTGCGAGATTCAATTAGTGGACACTCTTGATTCCAGTTTAAGAAGCTCTGGAATTATGGGAAGTTATTCATAGCTAAAACTTTCTATAATAGCTGCTGTAGGTGTGTGTTAATAAAGTTAATTGAATTACTTCAGATATTTTACTAAATACAGCAAAGACACTTGGCAAAATATATGAGGAACATTGAGAATTAGTTGCTTCAGCCTCCTACTCCAAAGCTTCTAATCTTCTTTTGTAAGTGAACTGTTAGTAACAAAAGATCTTGGCCTCTGCATTAATTTATCCATTAGTACTGTACATACATTCATACATTCTCTCTAATGCATGGCACACAGACTGATATTCAAAAAATAGCCATCTGCACAGTTCAGATTAGACAATGGGTGTATGGCATAAATGAAAATGCCAGCACTCCAGTCAACCACTCAATTAACAGAGTGTTAAAGGAAAAATAATTTGGAAGGTCAACCATTCGACTATGACATTTTTTGGGATATAGGATGAAACCGAAGTAACCTGTAAAAATCCCAAGTGGGGACAGGAAGGGCATTCAGACTCCATGCAGAAGTCAACTTAGCTGAGAGCTTGCAGCTAGGTACAGTGAGACAGCAGTGCTAACTGTTGTGACAGTGTGTTACTCAAGGCCTATTCAGATATATCTAAATTCATTCTGATTATCAGGATGTAACAACAGACACATCACTGTTACTTTTTTAGATGATTCTTACATAAAAGATTATATGATGGGTTCTGTGATTGGGACCATTTTTGTCTTTTATATCAGTTCATTTTTTTTTCTTTGAGGTTTCTGTACTCAAGTGTATATTACAGCACATGCCATGATGACTCTGCACTATAAAAGTGCGCCTAGCCACTGAACTCACCAGTTGTTTTATGCTTGTTGTACAGTTCAAATCTCGATCCTGACCTGTCAATGAAAAGTCTCTAGTTTTGATGCCTAAAGATGTGATATCTTCTAAATGTGTTAAGTAATGTGCTGATACAAGCACTGGCATAATACTTGGCTGAGGAGCATGATTTGAATCACTGAAATGCCAGCAATTTGACTTTGCCACCTGCATATACTGGAGGGAGAAACACCTCACTTACCTTGCTATCAGGAGTATGCAGATAAAATTCCTCACATGAGGATTGGTGTTAGTCCTATACACATCCCCAGGTATATTCAAGAACACCTTCTGAAGTCCAGAAAAATGGTGACTAGTTCTTGATCAAAACCTCCATTTCAGAAACAGTGCAATGGTCACCACATATTATGAGTTCATCTTTGTCTAGTCTTTACTGAAGATGTCACTTGTGTCTTGACAGATGAAAATGGTCCTGGAGGTGTTGCATTTCTGACCCCTCTCTTTGGTGGCCGCATCTTGGATATAGCTACTGTCTTTTCCCTAGTCAGTTTGGCAGAGCATGCCTTAAGACAGTCTGATCCTGGAGACCAGCCCCTTGAATCACATGATTGTAGCTTGATGGATGTGCAGAAAGGCTAAGGGTTCTCCTTCCAGGCATTGACCTGGGCCCAGGCACAAAAAAGGATTACTGGATTGTCATGCTCCAGGACTCAAAATGCAGCCCTTTGACTTTAAGCAAGTGCTTAAGGTTTAATGAGACTTGTATGAGATCAAATCCTTAGGAATATAGCCCTATACAACGACAAGACCTGATGGAAGTTTCTGATATCCTTATGGCAGCTTTGGTAGACACTGCTCTGAGCACCAGCTCTATGTCACCCAGCATCATTGCATGCCCCTCATATTCTGAACCCCATAAATGACTGCCATGTATCAACTTACCCCTATTACAGATTTCATATTTTCCTAGTGAACCAAGGCATTGGAAAAACATTCCTTTTTTCCTTAGCCTGGATTCAAAGAGGAAATTGTTAAGACTCTGTCTATGACATATGTAGACTGAGCTGTCAAATGGCCTGCCACAGCTTTCTTTTTCAGGAAATTTTTGCTTCAGTGCCTCCCAGTTATTGAGCCTCCCTTCATTCTGATAAAAAAAAATCATTCCCCTACCAGGAAATTTTACTCAGGATCCAGATGAGAGCTGTTTGGGCCATCATGTAGGCAGCCATGTGGGTACTTAGTTTCCTTGTAGGCATCCCAGCTATGAAGATGTATATTAGAGCCTATTTCCACCCCTGGGCAGGGAACAAATGCTACAAATCACTAGGGAGGTTCATAGTAACTTCTCCACATGGATGCATGATCCCACACACCAAATGTATCAAGTTTTAAACCTCAAAGGGATATGTAGTACAAAATTTGCACAGTGTAATGTTTGCTTTTAATTTATTTTCTTGTGTTGTAATAACCAATGTGTTGCCACTATAAATTTTTACTGACATCCTCTATGAAGGTTATGATTTATCAATGGCTTGGTGACCCTAATACCTAGACCCAGTCCACATGTTAACATCCTAGCCTGTCTACCAAAGGGACCAATGCTGAACATAGTGACTTGTGCCCTGTATTTCATGGATGCACTCATCCTTTCCTCCCATTACAGTCACGCACCCAAGCCACGAAAATATCTGTGTTCACCTGGATTGTAGCCAGAGCTTTATCTCTGTCAATGGTGTTGGCTTACCTGCTGTAGTTTTCACTGTTCTGACATTGTGGCTGTAGCATCTGCTTTAGGCATGTACCTGCAGAGAATGGCCTGACTGAGGCTGCCATCATTTGAGGTTGAAGATATGCTAGATGCCCTTTTCAGAGGATAGATTCTATTTGACCAGACATTTTAGGAGCTAATGAAAGACCTGTTAGACTAGAAAAAGATCCTCTCCATTGTGCATAACTCTGTAAATCCCCTTCAGGTCTCTCCATGTCTTTTCTTCCAGACCTAGCAAATCTTTCCCCAACAAGAAAAAGACACCTAATTACAGACCAGGAGTGACCTCAAGCATTGGATAGACTTACTCTGTCAAGGACCCGATAGGTTGCTTAATTTGAGGACTTCCAGTAACCCATCATTTGTAATCTAGTGTCTAAGGCTTCTAGTGGCAAGATTGGTTAATGGAGTTTGCTTAGGCTAAGAGAGCCAATGCCACAAATCAGTGTATTTTAGAGGTGGTCATTGGCAGTTACTTTGTAGAGTCTTCTCTCACAAATGGCTACGCTCAGACATGAAGTGGTAGCTACAGTTATGTTGGGGTAGGCCCATACCGCAATTCTCAAAAGGATAATTGAATGCTGTCTTTACTTTAAAATAATGCCAGGGTTTCTACCAGTGCTTCATTTTAGTTTCAAAGGAGATATAAAACTTCATTTACATGCTGGACCTTAGCAACTTTAATAATTATATCCATTATGTAAGGTCAGAACTTCTCCGATTTTGAGTATGTCCAGGTGGTATTGCAGGACATGATAGAAACCTGACACATTCATGTGTGGGGTTTACACATGAGGTTCCTTTCATTCATTCAGCGGGCACAGTTCATAGTTCCATTCAGATGGGCGGCACAGTGGTGCAGCGGTTAACGTTGTCGCCTCACAGCAAGAGGTTCTCCGGTTCGATTCTCAGCTGGGATGCCTTCTGTGTGGAGTTTGCATGTTCTCCCTGTGTTCGCATGGGTTTCCTCCGGGTACTCCGGTTTCCTCCCACATTCCAAAGACATGCATCTGGAGCATTTCTCCCCGGGCCTCCGCTGAAAACAGGCTCTGTGGAACCTAGTCGGACTTTCCCGGTCAACAAATGTTAAATAAAAAATAAATAAATAAAAAATAAAATTAATTCTGGGAGGCACCACTTTCGGTACAATATACTGCGATTTGGGATATCTTTTTCACTCAACTGGCTCCTATTAGACCCAGAAAGGGATTTTCTGGTAGCTTCTGTGAAGTGCATTCTCCCATGGCTACAGTTTGTGGGAGCTGGCCATAAAGGATTCATGTTGATCAATCAATAACTCTAATTGATTGCCTATCAATCAGAAAAAAGTCAGAAACAGCTTTTCAGTGAATTTTGAAGGAAAGTTAATTTTGTTGGGAGGGCAAGCCACTTTACCCACATGTGAAGGAGCCCCACACACCTCCAACTTAAATATTCCTACTCCGAGGTTGCATAACCATAAGGAAAAAAAGAAAACTCCAATGTCAGCAAAAGTTGTTTCATCCAAGTTTCTTTTCCCAAACAGCATTTGCTCACTCAAACTAGGAGAAGTCTTCTCTGATCTCATCCCAGGGGACTGCTTTTGCTGGCATCAGATGGATATTGTACATTATTGGTCATTCCTACTGAGGGGACCCAGGAAGTCATGAACTGGCATCCTGGGTGAGTATAGATATCATATGATCCAAGCTTGAACCATCTTCTGCATTCTACGGTCTTGGCTCAATGGCTTTCATGATGTTTGAGCATGTTAGTTTTGTAAAGGGTTGGAAGACACCATTGTCTGTAGAATCAACACATGCTTACTGATCATCTTATTTTCTCTCTCATCAAACCCCTCCCTCCTCCACAGGACCTCTGTCCAACAGCACAACTACCTACACCCAGTTGACCCATTTGTTCCACGAGGCGGAAGACAAGTATCCCGGAGTAAGATAGGACACCTGTGGCCCATTTTCTTCCTGTCCGAGAAACTTAGATGACCCATTAATTATTCCCAGTGGCAAGTTAAGTATTAGGATGCTAGTCAGCTGCAGGCCCTGTAGAACAGCCTTTCCTTCCAATCCCCTAGGCTGCTCTTACTTGCTGTCTAGTTGGAGAGAAGAGGTATGCATGCTAAAACACACATGTTCTATTTCCCCTGGTTCAGAAGGGGAATAGCTGCCTGACATAGAAAGCTAGTAGTATGGCCTCTTATAAGTGGCTGCATTATCCAGCCGCTTTTAGGTGTCACCAAAATAAGGCCAAGCAGCCTCCATTCCCTTGAGGATGAGCAAGCTGACATTAGCTGCTGAAGCTAATACTCCCCTGCCTAACCTCTTAGGCACATGTGCAACTAATTCAATACAAGTCACCTGGGCCATAGTCAAGTTTCATCCATGTATGCCAAGGAGCTAGGGGTACAGATCTTGTTTTTCTGTGTACATCAGAATTCCAGCCCTGAAATGGTGGATTGTCTCCACCAATGTTCAGTTAGGTCTCCCATTCCAACTGATTGTGTCTTATTGGTGGTGAAAAGGGAAGGTTACCTCAGCTTTTCCATTATATTTCAGTGAAAGTACCATTCCATCATTATCCTTAGAGATGGGATTTAACATCAACTTGTTGGAGTTGTATATGCTCCTGGCCCTGAACATCTTGAAGGGAAAGATGCTTCTTGGGCCTCCTGCAGTTTGGTCCAACAACCAGTCTGTTATGTGGTCATAAACAAGGAAGAGCACATAATCACACCTCCATTGCAGATAGAGAATGCTTTTCAGAGGCATCATTTCCTCAGAAGGTCACATCCTAGACTTGCTTATCAGATCATGTGATCCTTTCCTAGAGAGGAAGATTCAGAAGCCATGCCTGGAGCTGATATTTTGGAACTAGAACACTTCAGAGTGTGACCTGTTTGACATGCAAAATATTTTTTCCTCTTCTGCGCAATGCAGCAAAGTTAAGGTGAGTTTGCAGTGAATTTATTTTCTGTCATGAGTCAAGGGAGATCTATGTATTTCTTTCCTTACTAATCCCATGCCTCCTTGAAAAATTCAGACAAGAAAAAGACCAAAATGTATCCTCATCACTTTCTGATCACAGGGAAGAGTATGGTTTCAGGTTCTCAGATTCATAGTAGTACAGGAAACTCTACTGATATACAAGTGATTGTGTTGGCAGCTGACTCCACCTTAGTGTCTGTCTACTGCTGTAGATCCTCTGATCCCACCAGACATTCTGGTTTAATATATTAGAAGTGATTAAAGCTAACTGAAAGTTCCACCTGGCAAATGTGCTCTGCTAAGTAGAAAATATTTTGCATTTGGGTAGAGGAGTATCCAGTAGTACCTTCCTCAATTTGCAGGTTATTCTGACCATTCTCTTACAGCTGTCTGATTTAGGCCAAACATTTCCCTTATTTTTATTGCATGTCATCTATTTTTGCATATTGCGACTTCCTAGAAGGGAGAATTGTAGCTCAACACTTGTTGGTCAAGCAGTTTCTGAAGCTGGTTCTGCATCACTGTCCACTTTGAAGCTCTTCTTCCCTTCTTAAGATCAGAACTTTGTGACTGATGCTTTTGATTATCCTTTATTCAAACCAGCTAGTATAGTGGCATTAAAGTTCATGTCTTGGAAAACGAGTTTCTTAGCGGTCCATCACCTCAGCTTGCATGATCTTGGAGCTGCAGACCCTTCTGTGTAGAGATTTGTGCACAGATATATATTTTCTCCTGAAATTGGTTTCTGTTCTCCCTAAGCTAGTGTGTTCACATCTGTGTTTTCCTTGCTAGGGTACAAATACGTAAAAATATGATAGATATAACATGCTTCTCCAACGGGTTTCCAATAATACCCCTGATGATAAAAAGAAAACCGAAGAGCTAAACAAGAAATATCTTTATATTTTATCTCATAAGATGAATATGGTGTTGGAAAAATTAAAAATTAACTCTTACGCTTTATCACCCAAACATATGCATAACTTGTCTAAGAGGGTTAAAATGCATTCTAAGTCTAATAATATTGTTAAATTAATTCACAAAGGCACTAAAAAGGAATTATGTGACATTTGAGACATTATTCATGCTTTTAAATACTATTATAAAGACCATAATAAATTTGTTAATCTAGAAGCCAATCTTTCAAACTTAGCCTGCCTTTTCTTTATTTATTTATTTTATTTTATTTTACATTTGTTGACCAGGCTAGTCTAGCTGGAGAAATTTCCATTTTCAGTAGAGGCCCGGGGAGAAAAGCTCCACAGAGTGAGATACATTCAGAGATAAAAAAAAAAAAATAACATACAGAAAAATTGTCATACAAAAATGTAATAGCAGTACTCATTATAATGAAAATCTAAGAGTTAGTAATAGAGTTTGCAAGCAAACATTAAAAATAAAAGATAGCAAACTCTTCTATATAAATAAAAAACTACTACAAGAGTTAGTTACTAAAACACTCAATACAATTGAATTCTCAATTAACCAGTTGAAAAATACTGATTAGATTAACATAGAAAGGAGTGAAGGTAAGGAGAATAAAGTGAGAAGAGAGTAAGGGAAAAAGTGGGAATAGAAAGTGGTGAAAATAAAAGAGCAAGTACTGCAGAATAGCAGGTAGAGAAGTAAAGGGAAGAGAAAAGAAAGACAAAAAAGTACGCAGAGTAGAAAAGAGAAGAGAGATGGTTTTATTTAGGTAGTAATAGTGATGGACTAATCAGGTTTATTACAGGAGCAAAGCCAGTGATTTTGGAAATGCACTTTAATGTTCTGTTTGAAAAGAGGCAATGAAGTTATCTTTGTTATGCTAGTGGGTAACAAATTCCATTTTGTCCCTATAGCATTGGTAAATAGAGAGTCACCAGCATTGTTATTTGATTTTGTTGAACTTGTCAGAAGTTTGCTGGAAGAGCGGAGAGAGTTGAGATTTTTATAAGGGGTTATGAGTTGTGAGAGTATGGGGGTATTATTAGGTTGGTATAGTATTTTATGGGCAATGCAGAGTTGATGGATTAGAAGATAGTTCTGAAACTCTGGCCAGCCTAGAAGTTTTAAGTTGAGGCAGTGATGAGTTTTATAGGGATTACCAGTAGCAAAGCGGGCAATGTTATTATAACAGGTTGCCAGTTTGTTAGGGCTGTTTTTTTTGAGGTTAGTGAAGATAGGCGCAGCATATAGTAGAGTTGAAATAAGATGAGAGTGAGCAATCCGTGTTCTGGTAGATGGTGTAAGAAAAGGTCTGATTCGATATAAGGATCCTATCTTTCTGTTAACTAGTTTTGTGGATACACTTTTCCATAATTTTGGACAGAGGTGGAGATATCTCCAAACTTCAGGGATGATTCCTTCTAATAATGCTTTTTAGTTAGATTTCTATGCTGTCTGAAGAGTAGGAGATCTGTATTATTTGTTCCTACTTTGTAATTAGTTTTTATAGTTTTAGCTATCCAGTCTAATATGCTTAGTATGTTTATTATTGAGCCTAGTAGTCAAGTTAATGGTTTGGGTGAAGCCGAAGGGGTTAAGGGATGAAGGATTTTCTGCATTAATGCTATTCCAGTCTATGTTCAGGTCTCTAGAATGATGGTTTCTCCGTGGATAAGTAGCTGATATGCAACTAAGATAATCTTCAAGTATTGGTATATTGTTACTAGGGGGCAGGTACATACAGATGATATGTATGGATTTTTTTTTTGTCCTAGAGTTCGTGATCAAAATAATCTTTATAAGTGATGAAGTGCGGTGCTTGTTTGTAGGGAATGCAGTAGTATATATTTTTTATCGCATTATGCTACGTTGAATACTTGTGGGCAGTAAAACAGTGTACATCTTGTACCCTTTATGTAACTGATTTACTACTATCGGCTTCAGGCATCCAAGATGACGTTATCTAGTGGACTTCTTATGTTGTCCTGGCCTATTGCGGCGTTTCTGGTTATTTCTTGTGTTTCGGAAGCATCTGATGAAGTCCAGTAGTGACGAAAACGCTGAGTGAGAAGGCGTTCATTGTGTATTTTTTTGCGTGGCTTTCTGTGTTTTACTGTGGATTAAAACGTTTAAAACCAATTTTGGAAGAGGTTCTTTTGCTTCACTTCCATTTCCAGTTTTTGGGTTGGTTGGTGATTTGTGGTGGTTGGCAGACACCGGTTTGGCGTATTTTTCAAGATTTATATATAACTGACATACTCATAATAATAGAAGAATATTAACTCTTATTGAATATTTGAATAGAGGTAATGAAGAAGCTTTGATAATTGGCTTGGATATTGAAAAGGATTTTTGATTCTTTAAACTGAGATTTTTTTTTTATTTTAAGTCCTAAACGTATTTGATTTTCCTTCTTCCTTAATTATTCTCTTAAAAATATATATAAACACAATTTAGCCCTTGTTAAACTAGGTCCTTATACTTTGGAATCTATCCCCCTATGTAAGGGCACCAAACAAGGTTGCCATTGAATTTTTTTGCTATTTTAATATAAAATAATCCAAAGTTTAATGGTACTGATATAGATATATATATATATATATATATATATATAAGTTCTAAAATGTTATTTGCAGATGATATTTTGCTTATATTACCTGATTGAACAATAACCTCATCAGAGTTAAGAATGTTCAGTAAAATACTTTGGCAATTTCTGGTCTTCATTTTAAAAAGATGTTATGGGAGAAATGGATCCTGAGAGTACTCATGGCAGTATGGAGAGAAAGGTGTATCCCAGATGACATGAGAATAAGCATATGCCAGTGCTCAAGAAAACAGGAACATTCACAGTATAGAGGTATGAAACTCTTATCACAATGCATGAAAGTTCTGGAGAGGGTGATTGATAAACAAATACACAGAGTATTAGAATGTAAGATGTAAGATGGGAGATGAGCAGTTTGGAATCAGATGAGATGTAGCACTACTGATCCAACATTTGCAGTGAGACAGATAGTCAAGAAGAAGCTAGAGATGAGGAAAGTGTCCATATGAGCTATCCTAGATTTGGAGAAAGTATATGACAAAGTTCTAAGAAAGCTGATATAGGTAATCCTGCAGTGCTTCATATGCCAGAAACATTGGTAGTATTAGTGCAGGCATTGTACAAGGACCCAGTGACTCAAGTGCAAACAGTGTTTAGTCTCACAGAGGGTGGGTGTGCATCAGGGTTCAGCCCTGAGCCCATTGCTGTTCATACTGGTGATGGACTACATTACGAAACAGGTCAGAGGTGATAGATCAACCAAGTTGATGTATGCAGATGTTGTGGCATTACAGGTAAACTCTGAGCAAGAACTTCAACAAAGGCTAGGGAAATGGAATGCAAAAATGAAGGCATGTGAGATGAAACTGAGTACAGATAATGCAGTTGTAATGCCAGCAAATGAGGGGAAATCAGAAGAAACTGTGAATTATGATTGAAGGAAAATAGTGCAACAGGTTAACAGCTTCAAGTATCTGGTGGATGGTTTAGGAGAAGGCAGGTTTGAAAGAGGAGTTCAAAGCTAGAATCAGAGGGGCTGCAGCCAATGGTCACAAGAGTATCATGAATAGTGTATAACAGAAGAATGCCAAAGAAGCTAAAGAGCATGGTGTACAAAACAGTGGTACAGATAGTACTACTGTATGATACAGAAACCTGGGCAGTAAATGCACAGGCAGCTAGAGGTGATAGAGATGCCTGAGACAGGTGGTATGATGTACACTATGGCACAGATGAATAAATGAGGACATAAGAGCAGAAGCCAGAGTAGCTCCATTTGTAGAAAAGGTCAAACAAAACAAATTACAGTGGTTTGGGCACATGTGCAGAAAAGCAGGAGACAATCTGATGAAGATTTGGGACAGACAGGAAGAAGGCATGATGCAACGAGGGTGCACAGCAAAGGGATGGATGGATTGTGTGAGAGAAGACCTGTGACATTGAGGCATAATTGTCAAAAAAGGTAAGAGAGTGACATTGAATAGAGAGAGGTGGTGACATTTGACACTCCAACCCAATGTAAAAAAATGAGAAAAAGGTGATTGTTGTGATGATGATTATGAAACTTTTTTGATACATTTTGCTCTGCATTTGTCACCCATCTCTTTTTTCATTATTCATTAGAGTGCATTTTTTTCTGAAGAGCAGTCATTTTTCTGCATAATTCAGATATTGTTGCTTTTGTCCTATGTGAGATCACTGAGTGCTGCAGTAATGTTGCATGTACTCCCTGAAAAACACACCATAGTGTCAGAGCTGATTCTTGTGAATTATTTTACAGACTGAGCTAAAAAACAAAAAAAAAGTCAGACATACCTTAAAGGAACTGTAAAGAACTAGTGCAGACTGTTGCTGTTGTAGTCAGTTTTGCACAGTGAATTTGCCAAAGAAAAACCCAGGTAAGATTTATCGTCATAATTTCTTAGTATTACATTTGTTTGCATATTTTAGAAATGGGATTGTGTTCCAGGTGGTTCCAGTTTATATACATTCTCGTGTAACTCTCTCGGCAGTGCCTGTAGGAAGGGTTTCATATTTTTATTGGCATTGTTTAAACTGTATATAACTCCCTGCTGTCAGTGTATGAACAGTACTGTATTTTGTGTAGCTGTAGTATAGGCTATAGAATTTTGGTCTTCAGCAGTGCGATGTGCTGTGTCACATATTTTAAACTTATTAACACACTTTTATTAAAACACTGCTTTGAGTACTACATTGCAGTTCATTTATCTTGACTATGCACAGCCTACCTGTGTACCTGCTCTGCTAGTAGAATGAAGGCTACTTCTTATTTGGGCTCTGTCTGGGCTTCCTATTGAAATGTCAGCAACCATAAAAATGAGTACTGCCACAATGGAAAAAAAGACCGAAAATGCAGGAGAAGAGCGAATATCAAACATTGCTCTTCTGAAAACTAATAGGAGACAAGCTCCCCTGCATCCCATATACCTCCAAACTTATATATACCAACTCTGACATTGCCATACCTTGGAAAAAAGGGTATATTCTAAGAAATGTTAGTCTCGGATTTAGTATATGTAAATCCTTTTTTTTTTTTTTTTTTTTTTTGTTTGTTTGTTTGTTTGTTTTTTTGGTCATTCAGTCTCCATATTATGGGACTCGCTAAAGCGGACCTGACATGTCAAGCAGTTATCCTCTCTCTGTGTCTGTCCTCAAGACCAAGTAATATGGGTCAGTGGTAGTTTGACCTCAAGTTCAGCATTGGTAAGTCATAATAATCATGTATCCTTTCCTTAGCACAAGGGCTAAACTTTGTGATTGAGCATGCTTATCCCTGCCTTAATACGTTCAGATGAATAGTTTGCTCCAAGCAGTGTCTAATTCACAATTCTCTTAATAAAATTTAGATTGTGACAAGTACTTGATTACGTATTCCAACATGTAAACAATTCTTGAATCGCTATAACAGCTGGTTAGCTGCTATTAATGTACATTTAGCAGCTAATGTAAGCTCTGTCTCTTACTTGCTGAGGTTAATTTAGTGGGCCGTTGTGTTGCCGTGCAACTCTCTCTTTGAAACTGTGAACTTGCACTGTCCCTGCAATGGTGGTAAATTGTATTTAGTGAATGCAAACTGCAAAATATCATCATAAATGAATAGCATTATGAATATTCTTTTTAAGAGCTGTTTGTGTATAATCTAACCCCCATGCAGAACCCACTAGATTTTGCAGAAGACCTGGGACTCTGACTTAAGTTTGTTGATATGATACCTAACTGCTTTTGCTGTGAATATTGCTTAGAACTGCTAATGCTGTAACATAGTAATACCTGGTATCTATAGTGACCAGAGCTACTCTCCTCAAAAGGTGGGAAACAAACATTTCACCATAGTACTTTTCAGTGAAACACAACTCACTTATCCATTTTACGGAATGTACTGGATGGCTGACAAGTCCCACCTACCAAAATAAACCCTATACTAAGATTTCATAAAACTGTACTAAGTTGTGTTTTCTGAAGGTGTGCAAAGGAGGCTCTTCCCCTACTGGGGAGGAGGTTAATATTAATTATCTTAGCATTAAAGGTCTAGCTGTTGGAGCCAATGCTGATCAAAAAACTGATATTCAGAAAGTTTATCATGGTTTGATGAAACACTGATGCATTATTGTATTTTTCTTTTAGCTTCCATTTGCTTCACATTTAATGGAAACTATATTACACAAGCTGCAAGAGCACAAAAAGCTAACCGAAGAATATGCTGTGCTAACCAGAGATGCTAGGTGACAACTAACGGGACAACTTGTGAGGGAATAATTCAACACTGTGAAGTGCATTTTGTAGTTTTATTTATATATTTATCTTGTGATTTGTTGACAGTTCCAACACTTGAATTATGTGAAATTATGAAAATAAGCAAGAAAATATGATGATTTTTGAATAATGATTTTATGTGTGTGCACACATGTGCATGTGTGTGTGTATGTATGTATGTGCGGATGCATGCGTGTGTGCTTTTTTAAATGCAGTTTTTTTATTCTGGGGTCAGATAATTACTAAACTTGAATTACATGAAGTTAAGCAATAGAAACCATTTCTGAAAAAATTATTTTATGTATATGATCTGTAAATTTACTGTTGTTCAGAAATTTGATTATCTGAACAGTTTTTAACCTATTTTTATATGAATTCATTTGATAAAATATATGCAGCCAAATTTACCTGGTGTGACATCTTTATAAGATGCATTATTCTATAGATAACGCAATTATATTTTATGTGTGTGTTTAAAAGACAGTTGCTGTTCTTGTATTTATTGTATTTGTTCACAAAATAGTTTACTATACTTGAGTCACATAAAATTAAACAATATAAAGTAAATAATTTCTGAATAATGATAAAAGGAAATGTTTGCAACCAAATTTAAGTAGTGTGAGATCTTTGTATGATCCATTATTCTGTGGATACTTTGATGATAATATCCAAAGAATACCAATGTAGCAGGATTAATAGCCAAATGTGTACAAATACAATTGTATACATTATCAGGAGTTATCAAATTCCCAGATCACAAAATATCATGTTTATGCTGAGATTATTTGGTGCATCATTATATGATTAAAATAAATCAGACTACAGTTTCTGACTTCTACCAGAATAACATCCTTGGGTGATACCAAAGCATAATGAAATTGGATAAACATTTGTACCTTTATAAAATAGCTGCGTATAAACCGAAGTCATTTAATATGTACCAGTACGACTCAGAATTCACAGCGTCTAAAGACAGAAATGTGCTATTTTGTACGTATATTTTATGTAGACGTGCATAATTACCATTATGGGGTTTAAAACAGTGGCATTATTCTCTATACACCTAAAATGCTATCCATTGTTTAACACATTAAAAACAGGTTCCATATTCAGGCTGCATGGTAAAGAGGATTATAACAATGATAATGACCTTGGTACTGGAAGAGCTGGCCAGATGGGTGTGAGTGGGTTGCTTCCATTGTCTTGCACATCCTGTGATGCAAAGCAGTTTGGTCTTGTTGCATTAATGATGTTGTGAAGGCCAGGCATCACAGCAGGAAGGACCATAATTCATTCCCACCAAACAGTGCATCATCTCTTTATACACCTATCCAGTGGCCAGTATGGTGGAACACCCAGTCATCAGGTTTGACATGGAAATGGAGAAGTTAGGGCATACAAAAACCCTTGATAGCTGCTGGGATATTCACCTACTGTGGTTGTTCTTTTGCTGTGGGTTAGAAGGACTTGGATAGCTGATGATCATAGTCATGAGACACAAAAACACAAAAGAAGAAAACAAGCTCCCATTTTTCTACTTTAGTGACCATTCTAGTGGCTGCTAAACATCCTGTAACAGTTGCATGAAGTCTGCTCCCTATGTCAAGTTTTATTAAAGATCTTAAGTGCTTAGTTAAGCAAGACAGCAACACTTGGCAAAGAGCCTCAGAATGATATTTTTGGAAGGTCTGATACCACAAAACAAATTCACTGAAAGCCACTTTCAACAAAGTTAAAAGAAAGATTTCTTTACAGGGGCACAACCCCATGCATGGTAAGGGAAGCCCATCACACTGACCCAACTTGTATATAAACCATCTCCAAGGTTGCACAAATGTAAATGAAGGGGCAAACCCCAGGTGTGCTGAAAATCTTTTTCATTCAGTTTATTTGTAGTAGTGATGTAATATTTCTGAAACAGCAGATTCAGAAAGCAAAATAAATAGTTATAATGAGAATAGACCTGTTTCTCCTCAACTTTTTTTTGAACATCTCTAAGTTTTACATGTAATGGTAAAACCATGATCTTTATACATTTCTGCATACACCGGATAGCTCTTCCATCTTATTCTAATTTCTTTTGTTTTATTCATAAGTAAAGTAAATGATTTTTAGCAACCCTCGTGTGGCTGCAGCAAAATCAGAAGAACTACTTGTCATGGTATATATATTTTTTAACTGGATAAGAACACTGATCCCCTTTTCAGCCATGACCCAGGCCAAAAGTGGAAAGAGGCAATAAAAATTTTGAGCACATCTGGCCCATCCCACTCAGTGGTACATGGTGGCTTAAACTCCTTAGAACTTGTGCCTAGAAAACTGGAGGATCTTCATATGTAGGACAGTCTTAGAAAGGGAGACCACCACACCATAGGAAACTGCGAGGACAGACATATGCATAGCTGACAGTAGAGGATGCCTGAAGTTAGTGATGGCAGTGGATAACAAAAAAGTTTATCCAGGATCCCAAACATAACTTCAGCTATTTGCTTGACTTTATATACAATATACTTTTTCTAAACATGGTAAGAAGAAAATCTAATTGTGAGAAACTTTCCCAAGTATGTCATTTATGTGTAAATATAGTTTTCATGAAAATAGTTCTAAAGCTGTGTGTTGCAGACCTCTTGGATATCAAGCTGTCATTTTGAACTATTTAGAATTAAATCAGTGTCATAGCAGAGTGCTACAAAGATTGATGTAGAAATCCCCCTCGGTTTCCATCCGATAACTTCTATGCATTCTATATTCCAATGTTAACAATCAACAACAGAATGAAAATAAACAAGGGCAATTAATCAACCTTGAATGCAGCGCAAAGTATTTACAATTGCTTATTGATTTTTTCGACCCGCAAGAGGAAGCGCTATTGTCTGAAATTAACAGGCTACAGAGTGACATCTACGATAACTTTTCACTAACTGTGTTAGGTGATAGGATGGACACCCTCTATGAGAATATTCAGAATTATGAAAAAAAGCTGCAAGTGACCAAAGTTAGAAAGTTGCAGAGGGACTTTGGTGACTTCAGAAATGGCAAAGTTTTTCATGGAGTAGAAACAGGAATGATACACGCCCTATACGATATGAGAGTGTAGTTGCTGGGACTACCAGCAATGCTAGCAATGAGTCTACCCCTATTGCTTCCGTGGAATATTTCCCACCACTCCCACTCAGAACTGAATTGGAACTAGGAGGTAATGTAACAACACCATTGCCTGTAGTAGTATCTCATTTGGGGTCATGATTCTACTATCAATAACAGGAATGACATATGTAGCTTTATATCAGTAACTGATCGTAAGTACGAAAAGCAGGTAGTCAAACCAAAGGAACATATAATGCAACGGTCAAATCCTGCTACTTGTAGTAAAGAACTCTACAACACCGATGACGTCAGGTATGAGCCGTTTTTTGTCAAACAAACCATTCCCGATCAGGGGAAGGCCCAGGAATCGACTGAGAAATCAAAAAGCGAGGAGAATGCAAAGTACGGAAGATTGGAACAGAGGGGGCAAAAGACTCAAACAGGTTTGATTTTCAACATTTCGACATATGAATTGACAGATATTCAGAGATCATTATTGGGTAAATGGCTCAGCTTTGTACCGGCTAAAAGAGCACAAATAACAGATGTTCTTAAGGACTTAAGATTATTTGCTAGAACATTGACATTGCGTGTGTTTTTTAATAATGCTCCTAGTACTCGATTGATTTTTAAAAAACCTAGTGTGTTTGTTCCACCTAGCAATACTGTTATCGATACTTTTGTGGAGATCTGTGACAGATTAGGGATAGGTTTGATGGAGAAGAGCATAAGCAGTTTCATAATTTGTCTAAAGAAGAGTAATATTGCACTGAAAGAACTGAGAGAATTAGCTTGTATTGAAGTTAGACCAGCTGATAAGGGTGGGGGAGTAGTTATTTTTGATAAGGAGCTGTATTATAGACAGATGTATATTCTTTTAAATTAAAGTGACACCTATGAATGTGTAACAGCAGCTACTGTTAAAGCTATTATGGATAGAATAGCATTTTTGATCTTTGACCTATTAATAACAAATATGGTATCAGAGCCACTTTTTGAATATTTCTCAGTTGAACATCCAGTGATACCAATAATATATGGCCTGCCAAAAGTTCATAAATGTCGTAGTACCCCACCCATGCGCCCTATAGTCTCTGGCAGAGGTTGGGCCATGGAACCCCTATCTATCTTTGTTGAGAAGAACTTACATCACATATTGCAAGAGTGTGAGACTGTCTTAGGGGACACCATGACTTTTTTAGAGTTATTAACAATGAAATGGAAACCTGACTATTCTGAATGTTACTTTGTTACTATGGATATTGAATCCCTGTTCACGGTCATACCAAATCAATGGGGTATTGATAACATCAGTGAACTACTACATAGTAAGGGGATCCAGGGTGACAAAATACACTTGAGTTGAAGTTTATTGGACATCATTTTAAGCAATAATTTACTTATGTTTGATGATGAGTACTACATTCAAAAGGTTGGAGTGGCGATGGGCACAGCTTGTGCCAATAGCTACGCCAAACTTTCATTGGTGCAATGGGAAACCGAGTATATACTTTCTAACATGACTTATGCTAACTCCGTGATGTGGTATACTAGGTTTGTGGATGGTATTTTTCTATTATGGCAAGGAGCTGAGGCACGGCTAAGAGAATTTATCCACTATCTCAATACGACCACTGATTTTCTGAGATTCACATATAATTATAGTTTACAACAGGTAGAATTCTTGGATGTGATTGTTAGCAAGCATTTGCTTAATACTATTAAAACTAGTTTGTATAGGAAACCAGTTAGAAAGAATAATCTGTTACACAATACTAGTATGCACCCGAACTACTGCAAGCGTAATATAATAAAAGGGCAGGTGGTCAGGTTGATGAGATTACATAATGATAATGCAGAGCTGAACTCAGCCTTGGAGTCCCTTAAATCTGATTTTATATAAAGGGGTTATAAAAGCAAAGATATAGACAGTCATATCAAAGAGGCATGGAAGGATAGATATGGTAGATGCAAACCATATTTTAACAGTAACATAACATTATGTGATTCACATGCAGGTAGTGTTGTCGAGAGTGGTGAGATGACACGGCAGATCAGTGATGAAAGTAGCAATGATTTGAGAATGACTCTGACATATGCTAGCAATATAAATATGGTCTGCAATGTTATTAATAAGAAGTGGAATATACTCTCCACTATAGATGAGTTAAAGGGAATAATAGGAGGCAAACCCAGGTTTAGCTTTCGGAATAACAAGACTTTAAAAAATCATCTCTGTTATAAATCCAGTTTCCATAGGACTACTCTCAAATCTGATAGAGTAGGTACCTATATGTGCATGAATTGCACTGCCTGTGCATATATACATATAGGTATCAATCATACCTCTCAACTGTCCCTGATTTTGACTCAGATTTTAACTCTGTCCCTCTTAATCCCTCCTAAAACTAGTGATTTTTGGAGGAAAGGTGGTGAACTACACTTAATGAGTAATGACAATAATTAAGAGTTATAAACTTCTTTTACTTCAGAAAATGTGTATTAATTCATATGCTCTGATTCAGTCAATGTTTCAAGTTAATAGCACTAATATTTTAAAAGTGTCCCTGATTGTCCCTTGACTTGTCCCTGATTCTGTTAAAATTTGCCCCCAATTGGTTGAGAGGTCTGGTACCAATTTTGTACACCCTAAGCTAGGTTTTAAAATAGAGCCTTCTCATTACGCTGACTGTAAAACAGTTAATGTAGTATATTTGAGTTACTGTGTCAAATGTTTCTCATACTACATTGGTATGACCAATCGGCAGTTCAAAGACAGGATACGTGAACATATGAGGGATATAAGAAATAACAAAGAAAGTAGTGCCTTGGCTATGCACACTAAGAATGAAGGCAATGAGCATATGTTTAAGTTTTTGGTCCTGGAGACGCTTGCAGTTAGGAAAAGGGGTGAAGACATGAGAAATATTACTGAGGTGGCAGAACAAAAATGGATCGTGCTACTACGCGCTGATAAAGCACCAGGTATGAATAACATGGTCTCCATCAAACCTTTCCTGAAAGCAAGACAGTTGAGACACTAGTGCTTTTTAGCATATATATGCTGTGATTTCTACAATGGTTAATATGGTTTTAAATAAGTTAATTGTTTTAATTGATGTAATTAGTGTTAATGGAAGTGCTATTTAATGTGATTGTTTTGAGTCATTTTTATTTAAGTCTGATGAAGAGGTGGACCCTCAAAAGCGCTTAATTTTAATAAATTGGACATTTTAATGCGTTACATCCAGTGCTTTTGTTTTTGTTTCCAATCAACAACAGAATGCCAAAACTGAGAAGCAGGGTGTCTGCAGAGCATGAAGAAGTGCAGTATGTTGACAGTATGCCTTACTAAAGAAAGAACTACTTTCAAAAACATACTACCATTCCTCTTCTTCTCCCTATATGTTTAGCAATTTAGTGTTCATATGGCAGATAAGAGTTTGCTGTTAGTTACCTAGTAGCTGATAGTAACAAAGATGGTGATCTCATACCTGGCCAGTTATGAAAGCTTCCATAGGGTTGAACACAAACATAACACATCTTTACACAACTTTGTTGTGATTGACTCTGAAATGTAAAACAATTAAAATGAACTCTGAGCATCCTCAAATAATTTAACATCAGCTGAGAGCAAGAACATGGACAAAAGGAACAGGGCACAGGAGCTATTTATGAATGTATTGTACTTGCATATCTGTTATGAAACAGTGTTGTAGACAGGTTGTCATGCAAATGAACATTGGATCTTCTATTAATTTCAGTTAGCTGTATTTCATTTTATTATTTCCTTCCCACAGTTGACCATCACCTCCAACAGCTCCTCTCATTGTTCAGTGGGTCTACTGGACCTGCCTTTGACTCGCCTGTACTCATCCTCCACCCATGTCTGGGGTCAGTGAGAAGACTGAGCACACTGGTGCACCATCATTCTGCTGCCAGGGAGTGTGGCCTATCCCCATACCACCCAGTGGCAGCTGTGTGAGTTACACAATAACTGCATTTGGGTGGTGCATGTATACGCCCACATCTGAACAATATTCACAGCAACTGGTATATCACTTGCAGCATGGAGCTTGTCAGGCTCTTAACACTGCCACTTCAGTCAGCTTAAGCTGTCTTCTTTGCCCCAGGATGGGTGAACTGATGTTTGCCACTCAGTCCCATCTTCCCCATCCACAACCCTTCTAATGTCTGTACCACTAGTCAAACACAGATCTCTGCCAGGGAGCTATACTATATTTCAAATTTTTAAGAGCTGAAATGACTGGCTGATTTTTTTTCAAGATATCACTTGATATGCATGTACTTATTCTGTTTAAACAATCTGTTTTTTATCTGTTGAAGTCAGTGTCTGAGAATAAAGAGAAGTGCTCACATTAAGAGTAAAGCTTCTGCCTTTATTGTCCGTTTATTTTAAGAATGTATTTACTGTCTTTTATTTATATTGGACATATTTTACGTCAAAATCCTCCCACTTTCCACACATCAAGTATTATATCAGTTTCATTATACATTTTCAAATTATATTTATTTTTTCAAGTTTAAATATTTAGTGAATCAGGAAATCATATGTCACTCAGAAGCTCTAACTTTTCTGGAAACTGTTAATTAATAGGTGATGGTGCATCCTGGTAAGTCTTGAAATCCAGTCTAAATTTTAAGTACAGCTTTATTAAACATTAAGGATAACAATACTAAAGTAAGTAATATTACAAAAATTACACTACATCTCAAAAATTCTTAATTTTTATGATTCTAAGCACAGGTAAGAAATGTGTGCATTATAATTACTGGGTAGCAGTAATACCCTGGCAAAAGCAGTTGTTTTATTTCCCATAATGTGTGTTCTTGGTATGGCAATACTCCTTATTGCTATGTTCAGGTCGTATATCAACTGTTACAAGCTTGAAATCTAAGAAAACATCTACTAATTACATGTATTCCTTATGGTCTTCTCCAAACTCCAAGCTTCCATCCATATAAGCCCTTGCAAAAGTACATGCACCTCTTTTGTAACTGTATCTATCATGTAGTTATGGACTTTTTAGAAGCCATCATGAAAACAGTGACTGCTGAAATCTCACTCACCTTCCACTAATGGAAATATCCAGAAAATAATTAATCTGCTTCAATTTATTTATTTTTTGACTTGGCCAGAACTATTCTATTAGCCTCTTTAAATTGCTCTAGCTTCACACAGTTCAAGAATATATGTTGCCACGACTCAATTTTCCCCATTACATATCCAACAAATACTAAGGATTCCTGTGAATAAGATACAAAATACGATAGAGGTATAAATGCATTTGTACAACTCTTCTATCCAAAAATCTGAAATAACTTTAAGTGAGACCCTCACCATACTCTTCTGCATACCTTGTGTCAGTCTTTTAGGGAAATTTGATATTTCAAAAAGCTGGACCACTTTTGCCTCACCTTTTCCACAGCTTTATTCCCACACATTCTTCAGCTGTATGATCTGCTAACTATATATATATATATATATATATATATATATATATATGTCATCACAATTGACTGTTTTATTTGTGCACAAGAAAATAACCCACTGATGCTCTAACTTGAACCAAATGTAAAGTCTGTCAAATATGTTGTTTCCGTTTAGTCTCTAAACATGCTTTAAAGACTGACTTGCAGGGGACTGATACTATTTCTAGAAAGGACAAGTTGTCAGTGGTAATATAAGAGGTATGCTTGCTGGGACAGTCAGAACCTTTGCAATGAGTTTAAACCTGAGATTATAAATACTTCAGTTTTGTCAATTTCTGAGTGTTTTTCTACAGCAGCTAATCAGATCCTTAATTACTGGGATGAAAAAAGTGCACAGAGGCAGGACTGTTGAAAATGTTTCATATTCCCTAGTTTTCCTCCTATAAGCAGGATCATTTTTGGCAGTTTTCCAAACAGAAGTCTCAGGTGATCAATCCTAAGGTACTAAAGTTTAATGGCAGGTCGAGACCTCCACCAAGCGTAATTAGAGGTTTTTATTTCTCAAAAAGGATATTCCCCCTTGTTACCTGTTACTATGATGAGGTGGCAGGACCTGTCTTTTTCAAGTCCTCCTGGATGCCGCATTTCCATAGTTTGCTAATATGAAACTGACGTGGCCATCGGGTGCACAACCTCCTTGACAGTGGTTACAGGTAGCAGTGGTAAGATCATTTTCTATTCTAGGGAGCTGTCTCTCATCCAACAGACCTGACTTTATTTCCTCCTATTCCCTGGGAAATTATGGCCATTGGAGTCATTGATTTGGTTATTCCTTCTTTCAGAAAGATTTGTTGTGTCTGGTCTGCACTTTTGGTTTCATTCTTGCCCTTCAGGCTATCTACAGAAGCTTGAGTGTTTACCAGACTTCCAGCTAGGGCTTATGATGAACCTCTGTTAGTCATGTTTCACACATTCACAAAGACTGGTTCTTTTGGGGTGCTTAATTGACTCCTGCTAAACAATTTCATTTCTTCCTTAAGTCAAAATCCTGTCTTACCAGATGGTGTTCATGGAATTCACCAGAAGTAAAGACGCCTCTGCAGAGAATTCCTAAAAATTCTTGGACAAAACACTTCCTTGATTCTTTTGATACCACTGGTACATCTTCTTATGAGGAAAATTATATGGTGTGTCCGAGATTGTCGGATCTAGCACATTCATTCCCTGAAATCCCAGTAACTAGTACTGCATTTTTGCAGACGAGTTACAGTGGTGGAGAAAACAGTTACGGTTTAATCCAAGACGTCCTTTCTCTCCCCTGTTGCCAGTGCAATCTTTGCTGACAGGTTTGTCTCACTGCCTTGGGGAGCTGTGTTAATGGGGGGGGGGGGGTAAGTGCTAGTCACTTGGGGCCCAAAGATGCACTGATGCACAACTTTTCCTTCACCTCTTTTGGACTCTGGGTCCTGTTCTGGTGGTTACAGACTACCTCACAGCCTTGTGGTACCTCTACATTCTTGGGTGTATGAGGTCTTATTCTTTGTTCCAGCTAGCAAATATAGCCTGGGAGTTGACTTCTTAGTATTCTTGGACTCTTCAGGCATATTTCTTCTTGTCAGAGTGGAAAGTTGTAGAACACCGACTTAGCAAATCCTGGGCAGACCTATACAAATGAGGTCTTATCCTGTGTGCCAGCTAGCACAGATAGCCTGGGAGCTGACTTCCTAGTATTCTTGGACTCTTCAGGCATCTTTCTGCTTGTCAGAGTGAAAAGTTGTAGAAGACCGACATAGCAAATCCTGGGCAGACCTATACAAACGGTAGCTCAAGGCAGTGGCGTGCTAGGATCTAGTCCAAATGTGGGAATGCCTCATATAGATCTGCTGACCTCCTTTCAAAAGAGACGGCTGTTGAAATTCTGTTCCAAATATCCTTGCAGTCATGTGTGGAGGACTGATGCATTCTCATTTCCCTTGACAGGAATGTTTTATGCGTTCCACCCTTTCCACTGATTCTCAAATCATTTCGGAAGGTACAGAAAGGAATGTCAAAGTTCATTGTGGTGACTCTCTACTGGTCTAGGTAGTCTTGGTTTTCTATTTTAATGGCATTGGTCGAGGGCAATTACCACAGAGTTCCTCATGCCCTGGATCTGTTGAAATAGTCTTAGGGGTGACTTGTGCACCCCAAAATGGAGAAACTTCAGTTGACATACTAGATGATTCAGTACTGACTCTGTTTATTTACATGTTTCTTGAGGATATTCAGCAGGTGTTAAAGGAGGTCAGAAAACCTGCTACTAGAAAATCTTATGTTTTCAATTTGAGGAAGTTGGTGGTGCCTAAATGGAAACAGGAGTCCACTGTGGTTAATATACCTCTAGTCTTGAAATGTTCTGGATGGCTTAGCATATGCGTCAAGGTGCATTTAGTGACCATTCTGTATATCTGCCTATGAACCCCCCTCCCCCTCCTCTTTCTCTTTTGGTAAAACAGTTTATAAAAGGAGTATTGCATATGAGAACCTCTTACAAGCAAATTTATCCTTGGTGGGATCTTAAGTATATTCTTGAAAATTTGACCTGACCACCTTTTGAACCAGCAGCTCATGCTGATCTCAAATTCATAACGGAAAATTGTTTTGCTTATTTCTCTGACACATGCAAGGCTAGTTTCTAAGCTGCAACTCTCATGGTGGGGCAACCTTACCTGATTTGCACAGGGATAGGATCATATTACGCACTAGTCCTTCCTTAATGCTGTAAGTGGTTTAAGAATTAGCTCTCATCCAGATTATTTTTCTCCCTGGGTTCTGTCCAGAACTCTTGAATTAAGGAGTGATACTGCGCCATACCTTGAATGTGCATCAGCAACTTGTGCTACCTTTACAGGACATAACCATTTAGGAAGGTCATAAGAGTTTTTATTTCCTTCTCTGGATAATTTTATAGGTGGTAAGAAGCTATGTATATGGCAGCTTATGCGGCTGTTCTAACCAATTTAGGGTTTTTAGTGCTTATACAGTGGTAGATTTTAAAAAGTGTATTTTCTGCAAATTTAACAACTTTGTTATAGCATTGTTCAAGTTTTAATTTTTGTAAAGCCTGGAGGTTAGTAAGGTAGGTGCACCATAAAGAAGTGTGCGGAGGAAATAAGTAGTGGCAAGTGTAGTTTTAATTGTTTCGGTGAGAAAGTTTTTGGCTCTGTAAAGCATCCCTAGTTTTATAATGATTTTTTCTTATGCAATTTTGTATATGCAGGTCAAATTTAAGATTATCATCCACTATCACCCCCTAATAATTTGGTATGAGAAGTGACTTCAGTGTTTGTATTACTGAAAGAGAGGACTTAAAATTTTGTTTTTTTCATGATAGAAGCATTTGGAAAATAGTAGTAGTTTAGTCCTTTTTGGGCTGAGAATGAGTTGTGAGTTACAAAGCCATGTTTCAGTAGCTGTTAAAGCTTCATGACTAATTTTTGGAGGTGTACCATGTTGTCAGATGTACAAATGAGAGTGGAATCATATGCGTGTTGTATTCAGGTGGCCTGCTGTGGATGTATAGAGGGTGTTGGTGAGAATGTTAAAGAGGAAATGACTAAGGATAAAGTCTTGTGGTACACCGGTTATGACTGGGAGGTAAGAAGAGAGTGTGGACTGCCATTTGTCTGACTTGTACCTATTGGATAGGTAGCTTTTGAACCACAGAAGAGTGGGCTGAGAGAGAACTAATGGGGACATTTGAAGTAGAAATTTGCTATGACAAACTGTGTCAAAGGCTTTAGACAAGTCTAGAAATAAGGAAGAGACTAATTTGACATTCTCACTAGCTTTATTGACAGTATCTGTATAGGTTAGAAGGGCAGTGCTAGTACTATGGGAAGGACGGAAGCCATGTTGTATAGGGGAATGGAGGAGTTCTTGCAGGAAATAGTCTAGCAATTGTTTTTGAATACAATTTTCAAGTATTTTGTCAAGGGGAGATAAGATTGTTATAGGTCTAAAGTTATTAATGTCTGTTGAATTTCCTCCTCTGTGCAGAGGGATAATGTGTCACTTTTTTCCAGAGAGAGGGAACGAGGGAATTGACCGTTTTATAAGGATTTAGACAGGATAGGCAATACTATTGGCTGCTATGTTTAGATGCCCACATAGAATGCCATCAGCTGAAGAAGAGCACAATTTAAGTTTATTTGAAAGTAGTTTTATATAGGTTGTGGGCACAGGTTTAAAGGTGAAAGTGGATGCAGTGATATGTGACTGTTTGGCAGGGTTAGGATTAGATGTTGAGAAATCCTTGGTTAGAGATGCTATACTATCTATAAAAGTTGAACTGTACTGCAGTTTTGAGTGGTGAGTTATCAGGATAGGGTTTTAGGTTGAATTTTTGTCTGGGATGTAAGATTTCTGTAATGGATGATCAAAATGTTTTAGGGTTGTGTTTAGTGTTATTCTGAAAATTATTGTAGTACATTATTTCTCTCCATTTATTTGATTTTTAGTACGGTGGTGAAGAATTCTAAAGTTTTCAAGATAGTGCAGTTTTTTTATATTTTTCCCATTCTTTCCATGATTGGTTTTTATCCTGCATTAGCATTCTACTCTTTTTGGATAGCCAAATTGCATTATTTCTTTTTAGTCTGTTCTTTCTAGGAGGTGCAAGGCTATTTAGGATATTTAGAAAAGTTGTATTGAATTTATTTACAGCATCATCTAAGGGGAGGATTTTTAAGAAGTTCCACTTAATAGATGATAGTGTAGTAATGAACATTTCTAGGATAAATTGAAAAGGTTGCTTGTTGTTTTATAAATATGCTGTTGAACTGGATGTGTGAAATGTCTGGTTGTATAGATTGGAAGATGATCACTGAGAGAGTCTGATATTGTACTTGTGGTGGTGTATTTGCTTGGGTCTGCTACTGTGATCCAGTCTAATAGGGAGTCTGATGTCTTGCTGTAATGTGTGTGGCTATTAATTAGTTGTGTGTAAGTATAAAAGTTCATGCTAGATGTTAGGAGTTAGAGTTTATGTCCAGCCAGTTGACATTCACATCACCTTGTAGTAGTTTTTCTTGTGGAACTGTTATGGGTATCCAATGTGAGATATCTTCCAGTATAGCTGTATTGTCGCCAGGAGGAATATAAAGAACAGTAATACATCCACCCTCAGGTCAAATTATAACTGATAGTAATCAGTTTATATCCAGTACAAAGCAATTAATAAAGAGATTCAAAATAAATCAGGCTTTCTGTCATTTCTTGAGGCTAAATAAATGGCATATGCAGTATAGTCTACAGGTCAAGAAAAAGGGGACAGTGGCCAACTTAGTAGGAGGTCCTTAGAGTGCATGGACTATTTCACAGAGGCTTTCAGTCACAGAGCAGGTGAGTATTTGACTGATTAAAGTTAATACACAGCAAGGTTCTTCATGTTAAACGTACTTACATTATACAGTGACAAAAGTTTCAGTAAACTTGTAGGAGTAGGGCCTTGTGCCAGAGCTCTTGCAGTATTGAGATCAGATGTAGTGACCATAAGCTATTATACAATGACGAAATTCTCAGTAGGAGTAGGGTCTTGTGGCAGAGCTCCTGTAGTATCGAGGTCAGATGTAGTGACTGCAGGCTCTGCACTATGAAGGAAGGTAGTGACTGAGTGTAAGAGGAGACAACACTGGCCTGTCTGTGCAAACCAAGCTATGCAGAACCCTGTCACTAGCATGTCATTAAGAACCTTGGGCATAAAAGAAGAGACACTCCGTCTCCATGAAAAACCAAAAAAGGAGGAATGGTCATAAGGGCCTGAAGCTCAGAAACCCTCAGAGCAGAAGTAAGAACAAGAAGCAAGACAGACTTCCAGGTGCAGTGTTGCAGAGAAGCTGAAACTACTGGCTCAAAAGGGATCTGCATCATTTTTTCCAAAATAAAATTAAGGTCCCAAAAAAAGAGGAGGAATAGGCTTCCTTATTGGGGTCTGAAGATGCAGTACTCCTTTAAGAAACTGTTGGACCTCAAAACGAGAAGGCAAAAAAGGATTCAATAGCAGACAGGCAGAAATAGCTGAAAATTTCACAGAAGAATAGGCCAAGCCATACTAGAACAACTCACACAAATAAGAGAGAACCAGAGGGGCCCTCACAGAAAAGGGTCCAGGCTGTGAGCCTAGCACCAGACGGAAAATCTTTTCCCTTTGGACATATATGATTTTCTGGTTGCAGGTTTTCTTGCCTCCTGTAAAATCCAGAGCACATCCTCTGAAAGAGGTGCCTAAAAGGGATCTAAATCCTGTCACCCACATTGTCAGTTGAAGAGTGAACAAGTTAGGATGAATGAGTGACCCCTTGTCCTGTGTGGAGAGGTCCAACTGGTGAGGCAGCTTCTGGAGAATGCCTTTGGCCAGATGCATTAACAGTGGGAACCAGTGCTGTCTTGGACAAAAGCGAGTTCCTGGCAAGATTTTTGGGAGTTTTTGGAAGTAGAGTAAAAGGAGGGAAAGTGAGAGAAGTGCCCCCTTCCAAAGAAAAGAAAGGGTGTCCATCTTCTGTGACAGATGGCATGGCACTCTGGAACAAAAAAGAGGGAGCTGCCTCTTCAGAGGTGAGATGAAAAGCTCTAACTGATGAATACCCTACCAATGGACTATGTCCAGAAACATGTTTCTGTGAAGCATCCATTTGTAAGCCTGTGTCTTGGACCTGCTCAGAAAGTCTGCCATTAGATTGTACTCTGAAGGAGTTTACACTGCCTGAAGAGTTAGCTGAAAAATGATAGCCAGATCCCAGGACTGAAGAGCCAGCCTGCAAAGGAGTTAAGACTTTGTGCTCCTCTGCTTGTTGACACCACATCACTGTGGTGGTGTCTGTGTAAACTTGTAGGGGCCCTGAAGAGAGCATAGGATGAAAAGCCTGAAGTGCCAGACTCTTAGTTGTCATCTTTTGATGTTAATATGGTCTGACTTTTGATGGGGGTAGAGACCCTGAACCAAGGAAGCCCCACAATCCATGTCTGAAGTATCGGTAAACAGATCTTGAAAAGGCACCGGAGACTGAAAGGGCAATCCTGAGTTGAGGGAAAGTTGTTGAATCCACCACTCAAATTCCTGCTTAAGACAATAAAGGAGATGCACTCTGAAATCCAGAAGGTGGCAATGCTGAAGCCAGACTTGACTTTAGGTACCATTGAAACTTCCTCATATGCAGTCTGGCAAGAGGGAGCATTGGACTAAAAGAGGCCATGAATCATAGGGCCTGAAGGAACTCCCTGGCTAGAATGACAGGCAGAGAAAGAAGAGACTGAAAGTAAGCTGTCAAGGACAAAACCTTTAGAGGCGGAAGAGAGGCCAGCATTGGCACTGTCTGAGTCCTGCAGCCCAGGTACACGATAGTGAACCCCAGACTATGAAGAAGATATATGGTAAACTCTAGAGCCTATAACAAGCATCTAAGATAAGATGCCTGAAACAACAGGTCATCTAAATAAATAAAAATCAGAATGCCTTCGAGACGGCAAAAGGCAATCACAGGAACCAGGCATTTGTCAATATCTGTGAGCACTAGAAAGAACAAAGAGCAAAGCAGAGAATAGAAAATAAGAGGAAGATACAGAAATGTAAAAACATCCTAAAAGGAGGGAGAATAGGAATATGAAGGTAAGCATCCTACCGATCCATGGACACCAGAAAAGCCTGAAGAGTCAAAGAGGAAACAGGGTTTGAATAGAAAGCATCCAAAAGGAAGGAACCTTGAGAAGGGTGTTGAGCAAGGAGAGATCCAGAATAGACCTCCAAGTGCCCTCCTTCTGAGGAACCAGGAACATTCTGGAGTAGAATCGCTTTCCTACTTAGGAAGGAGGAACAGGCTGAATAGTTCCCTGGTCCACCAGAGACCCAAAAAACCTGTTTAAAATGAGGAAGCTGCTCTAGAGGAGTTTGAGGAATCCTTGAAAAAGGAGGGAGAGACATCCACCCCTGACAGATGATGGACAGAATCCAAGAATCTCAAATGATAAGTTGCCAGTTTAGAAGACGAAGACACAAGGAAACCTGGCTGTGGGTTGGGAGGGACAAAATGTCAAAGAGAAGTAGGCTTGTCAGATAAAAAAGGCTTCTCGTCCACAAGAGCCTAAGAACCCTTAGCAGGAGGAGCTTGCGTACCAGCCTTTAGACACTTGAGGAGGCTCTCTGCAAACAAAAGCAGACCAGTGTGATAGTTCCTCTGGAACTTAAGGATGGGGGAGACAAAAATATGTTTAAGGTCCTGCAAAGTTTTAACCTTTTTCTTGAAGAGACTTAAACATAGCGGCAGCAGTTCCAAAGAGATTTTTATTATCCAAAGGAGCATCCATCAACTTGGCCTTAATGTTCTCAGGTAATGACTGTAAACAAAGCCAAGAATAATTTCACATGACAGACTCAAAGGCATCAGCTCTATAAGAGGCATCAGCAACATCATAGTTGCACTTGATAGAGTGGCGAGCCACCTGAGAAGAAGAACCAGAAATAGAGAACAGAGGACTTTCCTTTATAATGAGAGGTCAGAAATAACCTGACAAGCCTGTGCAATCAAGGCCACAGCATATCTGGTCATGTAGGGCTGGTGATTAATGGCCCTAAAGGCCAAGGTAGCAGCAGTGTAGACCTTCTTTCTAATCCTGTCCATGGCCCTACTAGCCTTATCCAAAGGCATTAACTTGGTAGAGGGCAAAAGCTTAGAAGGCTTGTCAGAGGAGACTGACACCACTGCAGGATCAGTAGTGGGACACTTAAACAGGAATTGGCAATCCCCAGTAATCTTATAGAACCTCTGGAGCCTTAGAGGCAGCTGTAAAGGTGACTAACAAAGCAGCCAACGCAGACGATACTGCAGAAGGTGTTGGCATATCCACCTGAAGCAACTCATAATACCTGATGTTAAGTTGGCTATCTTGCCTTCGTTTCTTGCTTGTTGGGATCGGAGCCGATCCTCGGCGCCGACTCGGCCATCTTCAATAGCTCGAGAGCTGTTTACTGGCTCAAGGCTATCCCTTATCCCATGATGCCTAGCGCTAGCTTACCCAGATCTCATTTGCCGCTTCAGCTGCGAGGTGTCGTTTCTACTGGCTCAGGCTTGTTTAAGTTTTAATTTTATCTGTTTCTGTCAGATTAGTACTTTTCAGGGAGTTTATTGTTATTTTTGTTGTAGTCTATAACTCGTGGGGTTAAGTTCAGGTTTTTTTGTGTAGTCCTTCCCTTAGAACTCGTTTAAATTAGCGAGTTCTCCCCCACCCCTATCCCTTTTTGTAGGTCAGCGGTTAGTTTAGGCTTTTCCTTATATCTGTGTTAGGTAGCCGTATAAGTTAGAGGCTTCCTAGTTTAAAAAAAAAAAAAAAAAAAAAAAAAAACATTTTTTCACCCTTAGCTGTAGTGTACTGTGTGTTCTTGTTTTTAGTGTTAGTGCTATTTTGTTATCGCTGTTTGGCGTGTGGGACAATAAATCAGTGTTGTACCTTGACAACTTTTTCTGGTCATGTCCAAAGAATCCAAGGTGTCTGGATTCAAGAAGTGTGACTCATGCTGTCAGAAAATGTCTCTGACAGATGGGCACACTTCTTGCATCTATTGCTTAGGCGCAGTGCACCTGCAGGACTCTTGTTCCATCTGTCATGCATTTAGTCCAAGAGTTCTGCAGGAGCGCAAAAAATAAGCTTATTCTGAGGGGTCTTCTTAAGCCCCAGGATTCACCGGCCAAGGCTCAGCCTGTGAAATCTCCTAAACTGACCAAATCGTCGGCTACCAACTCGGAGCCATCATTGGTCCAAACCTTACCTACTACTTCGGTTCCAGCCGGAACCGAGGAGACTATCTCCCCATCGGCTCCACCTGTACCTTCGGAGCCGTTGCGGAGCCAAAAGAGGCCAAGGTCCCTTTCTCTAGAGTCGATTCATTCGGCTCCTTGGTCTCCCCTGCTGCAGACTGACCGCAGTCACAGGTCTTCCCACTCGTCTCGGTCCTCTAGGCTCTCAGATCACGACGTGGAGAGAGTGGTCAGTAGGTTGTTGAAGTCGCAGGCACTTGCCAAGATATTGTCCAGCCCTCCTCAACAGGTGTCGGCTCCATCCACTTCTATCGATATTCCTCCTCTGACTCCATTGAGCTCTCAGCCGGAGTTTGGTGGGGTTCGAGTCGTGGAACTGTCAGCTCCGATAACGATATCTCCTTCGGTTCTGTCGTCGGCTCCGATCCCCTCGATTGTATCGTCCATCGAGGGATCTGGGTGCCGAGACTCCCTCATCGGCTCCGAGGGGGCGAGTGGCATCGGAACCTTGTCCGACCCTGTTCTCCCTCTTGGAGCATTGGCGCAGGTGAGCTTGGCTCCTACATCAGCCTCGGAACCATCTCCCTCAGTGCAGGGGAGTATTCCGATTTTCTCAGAACCAGAGCCTTTTCTGCATCGTGGCAGAGATGCCTTCGATGTCATGAGGAGTGTGCTGGCCTCTGAGTCAGCTCCACGTTCGACCCCACCGGCTCCGTCCCCTGTAGTGCCTGCGTCAACCTCTGCCCCTCCTCCAGACCCCAAGCTTGGGGAACCGGCGCTCCAGGGCACCCCATGGGGTGTTTCCTCTTCTTCAGAGGCCTCCCCTGATCACTCAGAGGAGCCCCCTCGGAAGAAGAAGTGCAAGAGGAAGCACATTGACTCCCCTGAGTCTGTCACTTCGGATACGGATTTGGATGAATCGGAAGGGTCCCTGAGATCCCCCTCTGAAGATGTTTCCTTTTCGGCCATCCTAGAAATGCTTAAGCAGAGGGGGAACTGGAATTCCCTAGCCCCTACTGAGGACAAATCTGTATTCCTGGATGCGTTTGGTTCCCGACCTTCCACCTCCTGGGTTTCTCCGCCTTTCGATCCACTCATGTCAGTAGTGGCTCGAAGGGCTTGGTCAGCCCCGGATACAGTGGAACCCGGCAAGTTTATCACTGCACCCCTGGATAAGCAGTTCCTTACTAAGGGTGTTCCTGTGGATGCCATGGTGGTAGCAGCAGCCACTAAGAAAGAGTTAGCGGAATCTTCTTTGTCTGTCCATCCTCCTAACAAGGAGTCCAGGACCATGGATAGATACAGGAAGTGGATGTTTGCTTCAGCGACCTTTTCCATGAGGTCACTGAATTACTTATGCCATTTTACCTGGCTTCAGAGGGATCTCCTGAAAGAGCTCAGAGATACCCTTCAGGATCCATCAGCTGAAGGGGCTCAAGCTAAAGTGGCCTCTCAGCTGGCGACCCTTAATTCTGTAGTCATCTCCTCCATGAGACTCATTTCCTATGCAGCCGATGGTGCGAGTAGAGCCGCAGGTACAGACGTGGCCCTTAGGAGACACGCATGGATGCAGCTGTGTAATATAGCGGAACCTTTTAGAGCGTCATTCACCAACACTCCCTTTGATGGTTCCTTTCTCTTTGGACCACAGGTGAAAGACACTCTGACTAGGTGTGAGCAGGAAGGCAAGACTCTCTGCGGTGGGAGTCCGTTTTTCCACTCCTTCCAGACCATACCCCAAGGGTCAGAAGAGTGGAAAAATGTGGTTTCGGAAATCCCACGGAGCCTCGCCTGACACACACAGTGATTTTTCCTCCAGGGGCAGAGGAGGAAACAACAACAGACGCCACCCTCGTGGCAGAGGGGGTCCACAGAACCAGGGCAGCAGAGAATCCTTCTCTGAGAAGCCCTTCCAGCATCCCTGAAGGGTTGCCCGGCTGCCTGCCTCTGGAGGCAGTCGGGGGAAGACTTTCACTGTACCCAAAAGCCTGGCAAAACCTAACGCAAGACAAATGGGTACACTCAATCATATCCGGAGGTTAAAGAATCCCCTTCTTTCAACCCCCTTTACCATCAAGCAAGTCCCTTCCAGATGTTCCACCCAATCTGAGGAACCAAGTAGTCATAGAAATTTCAAAACTGCTAGGAAAAAAGAGTCATCCAAGAAGTCCCGGCAGACCAACACGGATCCAGAACTTACTCAAGGTTCTTTTTGGTACCAAAAAAGACAGGGGACTGGAGACCGATTTTGGATCTCAGCAGACTAAACAAGCCTGTTCAAAGAACAAAGTTTTGGATGGTCATGCTACAGTCCATTCTACCATTTCTGGGTCAGGACAATTGGATGTGCTCCATAGATATCCAGGATGCGTACTATCACATCAAAATGGACAGGCGCTCCAGGAGGTTCCTTCGCTTCCTGCTGGGAGCCAGTCATTATCAGTTCAGAGCTCTGCCCTTTGGTCTCACCACAGCCCCCAGGGTGTTCACCAAATGTATGGCAGTGGTCACGGCTCACCTGAGGCGTCGAGGATTCCAGGTGTTTCCATATCTAGACGACTGGCTCCTTACTGCTACTACCAGGCATCAACTCCTTCAAGCCAGGGACTATACAATTTCAGTTTGCTCCCAGCTAGGCATTACTATAAATTTCGAAAAATCTGCCTTGTTGCCCTGTCAATCTATTACCTATATAGAAGTGAACTTAGATACAAGGAGTATGTCCGCAAGACTAAAGCCAGACAGGGTGTCCACAATTCGCCAGCAAGTTTAAATCTTCGTGCAATTCAAAAGGTTACAAGTTAGGTATGTCCTTCTATGGCAGCTGCAATTCTTCTGATACCTCTGGCCCTCTTTCACATAAGAATCCTTCAGTGGCTTCTATTCACACAGTGGTCCTTTCAACAGCTCCCCATTTCTCACATGATTATGATTACAGAAACATGCAAAAGGCACCTTTCCTGGTGGATGGTCTCCCTCACTAGTGTCTCAGGGCAGACCATTCATCCAGCCCCCTCCGGTTGCTACAGTGACCACGGATGCCTCACTGATAGGGTGGGGGGCATTATTAGGGCAGGACAGTCCAAGGCACTTGGCAGCCTCACGAGTACCATCTGCAAATAAACATCTTAGAAATGAGAGCCCTGCTCCTAGCATTGCAAGCTCTTCAGGACTCTCTCCCTTCTGGAACCATTACAGTTCAATGGTGTGGTACATCAACAAGCAGGGCGGAACCAGGTCCTATCCCCTATGTCGAGAAGCCCTCAGACTCTGGCAGTGGGCAATCTCCTCCCAACAATTTCTGATTGCAATGCACATCCCTGGGAGATCCAATGTCATTGCGGACAGGCTCAGCAGAGCTATTCTCATGCCTCACGAGTGGTCTCTGAATCAGGTAGTTGCGGATCTGATCTTCCGCAAGTGGGGACAGCCTTGCTGCGATCTTTTAGCCACCCCCTTCAACAACAAATGCAGCAACTACTTCTCCCTTCTTCTGCTTCCCGGTCACTCTCCCAGAGACGCTGTAGTCCACGATTGGCCTCAGAGACTTCTTTATGCCTTCCCTCTATTTCCTCTCATATCCAAACTCCTACAGAAAGCTATTCCATTGGGTTGCAAAATGATCCTCATTGCCCCCTACTGGCCTCGACAGATATGGTTCCCGTTCCTGCACCGTTACCTTCTCGAGCAGCCCTGGACTCTGGATCCTATTCCAGATCTGCTGATTCATCAATCAGGAGAGCTGCATCAATCCCTCCAAACACTCCAGCTCACAGCTTGGTTGATCGACTTCCAACCCTAGCCATGCTTCCCAGCATTTCCCCGGCCGTTCGTGAGATTATTGTCTCCTCTCACAAGTCTGCTACCAGGAAGACTTATGCTAGCAAATGGAAACGCTTCTCTTGTTAGGCAGAGGCTAGGAACATAGATCCCTTTTCAGCCCCAGTTCACGAAATCTTGGAGTTCCTAGCAGAACTTTTTCATTCTGGTCCGCTTCTGCTACAATCAGGGTTCAACTGGTGGCCATCTCTTACTTTCATGTTGGGTTTTCTAATGTAAATATTATGTCTCATAAGCTGTGTAAAGCTTTTCTCAGAGGGGCCACTCTCCTTAGGCCCCAGTGAGAGATTCCCCCTCCTCCTTGGCACCTTAATTTGGTACTAACCTCCTTGATTATGCCCCCTTTTGAACCGGCAGCATCCTGCTCCATTAATTTTCTGTCTTGGAAAACTCTCTTTCTGATAGCTATTACTTCAGCCAGATGTATCTCTGAACTTCAGGCACTAAGCGTTTGTCCTCCGTACCTAGTTTTTCATAAGGACAGGGTTGCTCTCAGGACTAATCCCTCCCTCCTTCCTTCCGAAAGTCTGCTCAGAAAATAATCTAAACCAATCTATAGACCTCCCTGTGTTTTTCCCTACTCACACCAACAAGGCAGAATACAAATTACACCAATTGGATGTTCATAGACAATTGCGTTTTTACCTGCATAGAACGAAGGATATAAGGAAGTCGGACCAACTTTTTCTTTCCTATGCTAGGGGCAAACAAGGTCTCCCAGTTTTCAAAGTGACTTTATCCAGGTGGTTGCCTCACATCATTACCTTCATCTACCAACTAAGAAACAAAGAGTTGTCTATCAAACCGAAAGGTCATTCTACTAGGGCTTTGACCACCTCTGTAGCCTTCCAGTCTAGGTTGCCCATGGACTCTATCTGTGCCGCTGCTACATGGGCAAATCCTCATACCTTTATTTCTCATTACAAGTTGGATTTGGTCTCCAGGAGTAGAGCTAACTTTGGTTCCACTGTTCTGAAGAGTCTGTTCCAATGAGCCGCCCAGGATCGTGGGTGCTATGGACACTGTTCCAACAAGCAAGAAACGAAGGCGAGATAGACAACTTAACATAAAGAAGTTATGTACCTACCATAACTTCCATGTTAGTTATCTTCATCTCGCCTTCTTTCTTGTGTCCCCCCCTCCATCCCCCTGTCCTGTTGGACTGAGAGGAGTTCAGATTTCACTGTCTGAGTGTTTTCTGGGTTGTTTCCTCTACTGACTTAGAGTATATGACAGGTATCCTCAATTTTATGCTTGGAAGGGTTCATTAGATAGCTATAGCTAGTTAGCTATTTCAAACAAGATCTGGGTAAGCTAGCGCTAGACATCATGGGATAAGGGGTAGACTCGAGCCAGTAAACAGCTCTTGAGCTGTTGAAGATGACAAAGTCAGAGCCGAGGATCGGCTCCAATCCCAGCAAGCAAGAAAGAAGGCAAGATGAAGACAACTAACATGGAAAGTTATGGTAGGTACATAACTTCTTTTTCTGAATATCAGACAGCTGAGAGGAATCCTATGGAATGTATTCCACACACAATCTGGCATGATTAGGCAGTCTGCAGGAGACGTGGAGGCAGCGGAGTCTCCTGAGGTGAGGTGGGGACCTCTACTGGGGAAGGTGGTCTCTTGGCCAGGTAAAAGGGGAGGACTGTAGGGTTTGGCCCTGATGGAAGTGCATAAGACAGCACCGGGTGGACAGCGAAAGGGCCTGGAGAGCTCCTGCCAGGGCATTATGGAAGTCCAGAAGGAGTGCCATGGGGACAGCAGTGAGGCCTGGAGTGCTCCTGCCTGGGAGAATGGGGTTAGGCAGAGCCCCCATGACAGAAGTCCATAACGGAGTGACAGGCTTTCAAAGGAGATGCATGACTAATTCTTTCCTCTTCATCAGAGACATAAGCCAAGGGAGAAGGCATCTGAAAAGAATAAGACAAAGACCCCCTCATCAGATTCCGAATCCTCATCCAAGGAGTCAGGTTCCCTAGACCTTTTAGAAGGAATGGAAGTCCAGGGCAGTGTAGGCACAGAAACCCCTTGGTGAGGCACCTGGGTCATTAAGGAATTAATCTTCAAAAAAACACACCAACAGTTCCCCAAAGGGAACAAGGAATTCTCCCCAAGAAAAAAAAAAAACAGTCTGGAAGCACTGAATTAGTTGCTGGTTCTTTTATTTTACTTCATCCTTTTATATCCCCTTCATTTGTGTATTAATACATTTAATTACTCACAAAATCAATTAAATTAGTATAAACTACAACCCACACTTAAAGATGTACCCCCCCATGTCAAACAGATATACACAGTAAAAAAAACCCTCTCATACAACATGTTAAACTTGCATCCATTTCCTATATGCTGCATTACATAATGAACATTAAACATTCTTGACAATTAATTAATAAATAATGCTTTATAATAAATATATATTAAATATATTCATTGAATAAATTCATTTTTGAATAGATTTCACTGTTTCAATAAATATAACACTATTCCATTCATTCCATTACTTGTTTGCATATGACTAATGTATTATTTCTCTTTTATATTTCTATTCATCATATTGTTAACTTATATTCTTTTAACATTCTACTTATGTTACTATGACGTATTATGTGTGACTCCTATACATCCCAATTAATTTCCAAATTTAACCCACTGGGGAACAAAGTACCTAAATTCACTATAATTTTGGTTTCTAACCTTAAGAGTCTACGTCTAAATTCATCTTCAGGCATCCAAATGGTTGAGCTAGGACACTGAAGAAGAAGCTGTCAGCATTTCCCCCATGGACAGTGCAAAAATGTTTAGCCACTGGGCTTTCCATTCTCCTATTCCTCACATCTCCCAAATGTTCTAAAAATTCTTAACTTGACCTTTCTTTTTGTTTGTCCTACATACCACATCCTGGGTGTGCATCCACACCCAATAATGTAGACCACCCCACAGGAATCACATTTAAACTCACTTTTGATCCAAAATTTCTTCCCATTTAGTGTCCAGCCATCCACATTTTTTTTATTTTACTACATATTTTGCACACTCCACAGGGGAGTGCCCCCAGTCTCATCCCCATTGTGCCCTGTGCCTTTTGTTTCAATAATTCCTTTAAATTACTGAAATGGCCATATGAAAACATAACTTTTTCTGGGAACAAATTCCCCACTACTTCATCCCTATACATTATCAGCCATAATTTATTTACAAACTCTCTTAGTGTTTCAGAAAAGGGAGAGAACTTGGTCACAAAAAACATAGACTCTGCATTTTCCATTCCTTTTCTTATTTCTTTTTGAGTTTTCTGAAAACTTCTGGGACTACTTAACATACCTCTTTTATCTACCTTCCCTATGAGTTTGTTCAAAGCTCCCTGAATGTACCCATCTGTATACCCTCTTTTGAGTAATATATTTTTCACCGCAGTGAATTCTTTTTCTAAAACCTTCTTATCAGAGGTATTAGTCATAGTTATCTTGAATTCCCCATATGGAAGAGATTTTATCAAATGCAAAGGGTGTGCACTATTACCCTCCAAAAAATTATCTGCAGCAGTTACTTTATGAAAAGGCCTGTAGTGTAAATCCCCATTAACATCTACATAGAATTCCACATCCAAAAATTGCATGCTTCTATTGTTAACGCTATATGTGAATTCTAAACCAAATGAGTTCTGATTTAACACACTCAGAAAATTATCAAATTTGCATCAATAAAGCATTTGAACATAACTACCCTCTTCCTGAAAAACTGTGTTGGATAGATAAACATATTTTCAAAAAAGCCATAAACAAAATGGCATAAGAGGGGGAAAACACTGCCCCCATTTCTGTTCCCTCCAGCTGCAAATACCATTCCCCTTCAAAAGCAAAGTAGTTATGTGTCAAAGCATATTCCAAAAGTTGGCAAATATAAGCAGTTTTAGGGCCTTCTCCCATCATTTTTACAATTGCCTCAAAACGTTTTTCTATTTTAGTATTTGTATATAAGAACTTGACATCTACACAAGCAAAATAATATTCTGACTTCCACTGGATTTTATTAATGCACTCCAAAACATGAGAAGTATTCTTAATATATGACTGGACTCTGGGGAGAAAGACTTGTAAATGAGAATCCAAGAAGATGCCTAGGTTTTGCAAAAATTATCCCACCCCCAAGACTATCGGTCTTCCAGGAGGTTTAGTCATAGATTTATGTAACTTGGGAATTGCAAAAAACCTGCCATCCCTTGGATTCTTAAGATATAATTTTTTAACATATTTCCGATCAAAAAATCCCAACCTTTCTCCTCTTTCCAGTAATTCCAATAAACCTTCATTAAATTCCTTCACTGGATTGGAATGCAATTTTTCATAAACCATGTTGTCAGATAACAAATCCAATACCATATTATTGCAGTCATTCTTGGTCAGAATGACCCAATTCCCCCCTTTATCCGCTTGTGTAAATAGATAATTGGTAGTTAAGCCAGGTAACTGCTTTAATGCCAACCATTGCTCCTTATTTAGATTCCATACTTTAGAATTCCTAGTAAAATGACAATAAACATCTTCAATTTCTTTGCATAATGTATTCTCAAACGCATTAACCGCATTAGAATTTTTAGGGGGTACAAAAGAACTATTATAAGGAACTTTCGGCACATTCAGTCTACCATAACCAGTAGAAAAACAAGCATTTTCACCATTGAACAAATCAGTCACTTTCCAAGTTCACAACATTGTCCCAGTCCATAAACGGGTTGTCATGAATAGACATATTAAGCAGTGAGTCCTCCATATTTTCCTCATTTGCTTCATTCAGTATATTAAGTTCATTCCCCTGTGGTAGCATTTGCCCTTTACTACCAAAAGAATGTCCTTAAGTGTAGTTTCCTACAAACTTTTTTTGATTCACCCAAAATATCAGCAAGTGTAGAACAATACATTGAAACGAACTTTGTACCTTTGAGCAAGACACTCACTGCTGCCTCTGTTAACATTAAATTCAATAAATTCACAATATTTAGTGCTTCATTTACAATACTGTTACCACCAGCATTTTTTCGTTTGGTTAACTAATGTCACCGGATCCACCATAATGTTACCATCAGTCACTTTTAATGCACAAGATACTGGAAAGAAACTTTCCCCAGTCCCAGCAAAAAAATACATTGACATCAGTTCTTTTTTCATGTTGTATTTCAAAGTTTGGGAGACAGTTACCAGGGAAAAAATTCTCAACATCGGGAACAACACATGCCTTATTATGTCCATGTTGTATTTCAAAGTTTGGGAGACAGTTACCAGGGAAAAAATTCTCAACATCGGGAACAACACATGCCTTAGTATGTCCAATAGGACAGTTCAATTCCTCTTACCCTGGAACCTTCTTCCTCTGCCTTTCCCCCAATTCTGATTCTCAGAGCTTTTCATATTCTCAATTTGGGGAGGACCGCCAACCGCTTTGCTCACATCTTCAAAGGAGATGCCCTTCCATCCATTGGACACCAGTTCGCCTGAGGATAGACGTATCGCGAGAGGATGGACCTGAACGTATTCTCCTCCTTCTACCTGCTTGATGTAGGTGCCCTCGTTCTTCCTTCCATTGCCACAAAAAGATTATACCACTGTTATAGTCATTAATATCATGATTTAGTTTTTTTCTTTCTTCTCTCTATGATTTCCGTCTCCACCTTGGCCATGCTCAATTTGATTTCACGCAGCTTGCTGGAAAAACTGTTTTCAGAGGTTTCAGCTATCAATGCCTCCTGTAATTGCACTATGGCATTCCATGCCTTCTCCTGTGCATGGATATTTCTTTTTATTAAAATTGTAAGCCAATTAGTGGTACATAATAACGAGACTGTTTTCCACTCCTCTAATAAATCAAGCTTTTCCTCCAAAAACTCAGAAGCAGGCAGCCGATCTACTCTTAGCCCTCTTGGTGTAATGTTCATATATACATATTTCTGCAGCAGTCAAATGTCATATTATAAGGAAACTTCTTTCTTTAATAGTTTCTCCAACTGTTCATACCTCTCATCCATACGACTCTCCATCCCCATGGACCATTATTCACCATTTTATCATCTCTCTCTTTCCACATCTCGGTACACCTCAATCTTTCCAAATCACCCTGGGTTTTGAACACACCCTGAATTGCAGACACTCCTTCCAAAGACATATTCAAAAAAACACGCCAACAGTTCCCCAAGGGAACAAGGAATTCTCCCCAAGGAAAAAAAAAAAAAACAGTCTGGAAACACTGAATTAGCTGCTGGTTCTTTTATTTTACTTCATCCTTTTATATCCCCTTCATTGGTGTATTAATACATTTAATTACTCACAAATTCAATTAAATTAGTATAAACTACAACCCACACTTGAGTCTGTAGGAGACGTGGAGGTGGCAGAGTCTCCTGAGGTGAGGTAGGGACCTCCACCGGGGAAGGTGGTCTCCCGGCCATGTCAAAGGAGAGGCCTGTAGGGGTTGGCCCTGATGGAAGTCCATAAGAAGCACCGGGTGGACAGCAACAGGGCCTGGAGAGCTCCTGTCGGGGCATGATGGAAGTCCATAAGGAGTGCCATGGGGACAGCAGCAAAGCCTGGAGAGCTCCTGCCTGGGAGAGTGGGGACAAGCAGAGACTCCTATGACAGAAGTCTTTAAGGGAGCACCGGGGGGATGGCAGCAGGGCCTGGAGATCTCCTGCTATAGGTATATATATGGGATCTACTTCTCTTCTTCAAAATTACACTTGGTCAAACAAGAGAAGACTGAGACCCACATTAGTGAAAGTGCAATTCACTTGCACTTAGTATATATAAGTAGCAAGGGTCCGGCAAAAAAAACACATTTTAGAGTTTCACGAAAGTGCACTTTCGGTTAAGTGCCCTTTCGCTAATGTGTTTCTCAATCTTCTCTTGTTTGAAGAAGTGTAATTTTAAACAAGATATATATATATATATATATATATATATATATATATATATATATATATTTTTTTTTTTTATTTAACATTTGTTTACCGGGAAAGTCCAAATTGGAACGAGCCAATTTTAAGCGGATGCCCAGGGAGAAACACTCCAGGTGCATATCTTTATAATAAATATATATATATATATATATATATATATATATATATATATATATAGTGTGTGTGTGTGTGTGTGTGTGTGTGTGTGTGTGCATAGGTATACTCAGTTTTGTAGTAGTTATACCTCATGATATGGAAGTTAATGTAGCCATCTCATTAGCATTAAAGCTGTATACCCAGTGTGTAGAAAGGTGTGCAAGATTACACAGTTCTTGGAGTTGATAAATAATATTCTTTCCCTAATGTTGTGTGATTTCAGAGTTAGTATATGTAGTTAGCAGAGGTATTGAGAGTGCAGGGGAGCTTGCACACTAATCACACTTGCATTTATGTCTATCAGTTTGATCACTTCAGAGAACTTGAGTAGTAATCTACACTGCTAAAACTCAAAAAACAAGATTCACCCAGTTCTTACTGTGATGGCTTTTATAGTTAGGGTATTCTCAGTAAATTCACTGTAGTACATTTAGGTAGATTAAGACCTAAAACTATAGAGTCAAAAATGTATGTATTTAGTTTCAGAGAAAGACAGTTTATTAGAAAGGAAAGATAAGCATAAAATGTGCCGAAAATTTCAGAAATACAGAATGTTCCTTTCTCAAGGGAAAGATACAATCTTGCCAGCTACCGAATGTTCCTTTCTCAAGGGAAAGATGTACATAGCAATGGAATGCTAGATAAAGAGGCACATGCAAGACCGGGCTTGGAAAGCAAGGTAACCAAGGCTAAGGATGCATGTAAAGCATTACATGGATTTGGTAATATTAAAATATACTTCAGATACAGTTAGTTAAGTTAGCTAGTTCAGGCTTTCATACAGAAAATATTAAATATCCAGCATTTTAGAAAGGAAGCTAAAATACAGACACTCGAGCCTGAGTAAGACAGGTCAAATAGACTGTTTCAGTTTACATTATTCAGGACAATCAGAATATACGTGCAGAAACTTTGGATATATTTAGCAGCACTGTTACTACTAACCAGCATCCCAGCATTTCTACAGACTGTTATTGTTTATCAGCACTGTTAATGAAGACAGTATTCAGATATTGTGAACATCTAATAAAGCCTTATTAAATGAACTACAGTGTTTTGAGAATTCATTCTGAAAAGTACACAAGATTTGGCCATAAAGGAGAGACTGGCAGCTGTTCAGTAAGAGTTTGGGTAATTAACAGATAAACCCCCGGATTCTCAAAAGCATGCATGGTGTGCAAGATCAGTGCAGGAGCTCAAGCAGGCAATATGTCTGCCATGTGATCCAGGAACAGCCTGCAGGGGCATGCACGAGAACTCCTGCACTAATCCTGCACGGACGAAGCCCTTGTATGCAAATCACCCCATTTGCAGGAGACATCCATGCAAATGAGGTGAATGTGTGATTTAGGAAGCATGCTACCATCTGTGCAGGATTAGTGCAGTCAGCAGAAATGTACTTGGTTAGTAACCGAATACATTTCTGCAAAATCCAAAATGGAGCTATGACAGCTCCAAATAACGGCTGCATATCATGTAGTAAGCATGCCAATGGCCAAGTATAAGGCCATTGGCATTGCAAACAATACAAAAATTAAAAAAATCTACTTTTATTTTTCCTTAGCCGACCTTGGTTGTTTAAGCGTCGGGCAGCAGTGCTCAAATGGTATCAGGTGGAAAATAACAAAATGAACTTAAATTAAGCATTCTAACTAAAAATCAGTATTCTGCCATGCAAGTCAATGGCAGCCAGAAGGCAACCTGGCCAGTGAGTAGTGGTTGCTAAGGGGGGAGGCTCAGTGTGAGACATGTAACTGTGCATTAGCAGGCAATCCTATGCAAATGAGGAGAAGGATAGTGAATCCCAGTTTTCCCCAGGATGTGAGCCAGGTCCCAGTAGTGTAAGAGTAGAAGTAGCTTGGTGCAAGCCTAGGATGTAGGTGACATCATGGGTGTGTGTGTGTGTCAGGCAAACTGTAAGCGGCTTGGAGCCCTGTGGCTCAGGATTGCACCTAGCTTAGCACAGGTAAGCTAGGGTGTGTGTCTAAACCTGCCTAGCCCTCTTTACAAAGCATAGGTGGGTGTGCACAACACACACTGGGTTGTACAGAAAGAAAAAATAGGTTAAACCAGTAAATAGCAGCAGTGTGCAGAATTGAGCACTCTGTTTGCACGGAGCCCCCCCTGGGCTGAAACAATGGGAAGGGAAAACAGCAGTAGGAAGGTAATCAAGCAGTACTAGCTTAGCTGGCAGATGAAATGTATTAGAACAAGCCAATTACACAGACAGCATACTAGCTCAGCCCAAAACACTACTATAAACTAAACAAACACCTACCCCTCTGGTTTTTCTCACACTCTACACTACCAGTGTAAACAAGCAGGGAACTTTTAGCACTCACAATAGCAAAATGTTAGGGGCTGCAATAGCTATCATACAATAACTTGTGGAAGAGGCTGAGGGTGGTGAGGATGTGAATGCTGCTGAGCAACCCACAGTGAGGAGACGGGGAAGAGTGTACAGTCCCAGGGTAACCTACCAAGGGCTACATGAGCTGGAGATAGTGGAGTGCTATAGGGGAGACAGGGACCTCTTACAGCAAATTGAGCTGTGCTGGCCACACCTCACACACAGAACTAACAGAGGGTAACCCATCCCAGTGGATACCAAGGTATGTGTAGGCCTAAGAGTACTAGCTACAGGAGTTTACTATCAAAATTGTGAATGGCACTACGTCGACTGTCATATAGTTGAACACGGAAGTTCGAAATCGGTAATGTCGAAGACAAAATAATCAATCTAGGAATGGTTTTAACATGGGTCAAGGTAGGGGAGATGTTTGTAGTTCGGAATAATACTGAACACCTACCTCGACCCATGTTAAAACCATTCCTAGATTGATTATTTTGTCTTCAACATTACCGATTTCGAAATTCCGTGTTCGAATATATGACAGTCGACGTAGTGCCGTTCGCAATTTTGATAGTAAACTGCTACAGGTACCTTCCAAAGGCCAACTGGGGATATGATGGGGATCTCACAGGCATCAGCATCCAGGGTACTCCACCAGTTCCTGGATGCCATGTCAGCACATGTCGGCGAGCACGTATATTTCCCCAACACCCATGAGGCGTTGGCCAGCAATATGCAACTGTTCCACCAAATAGCAGAATACCCTGAGGTAGTGGGTGCTATAGACTGCATGCACATATGCATCAAAGCACCACCCAGTGAGCAGGATAGGGTCTACATCAACCGCAAAGGCTTCCCTTCCATCAACTGCCAGGTCGTGAGCGATGCCCAGGGCATAATAATGAATGTGTGTGCTGGCTGCCCTGGAAGCTATCATGATTCCCACATCTGACAGCTGACACAGCTGTACCAGAGATTTGCCAGTGGGGACATCCCACATGGTCACCAAGTGGGAGATGCTGGATACGCCCTGGAGCCGTGGATGATGATACCCATCAAAATGCACACACACCTGAACAAGAACTCCATAATGAGACACACGCACAGACAAGAATCATAATAGAGCGTGTGTTTTGGATGCTCAAGTCACGTTTCCAGTACCTGGACACATCCGCTGGAGCCTTGCAGTACTCACCAGCTACATGTACCCAAATTGTCTTTGTATGTGCCATGCTACACAATATGATCCTGCGGAAAAAGCTGCAGCAGGAACAGCATGGGTCAGGGCCACACAGCCTCCCACCATTGCCAAGGTTGCACGGGCACAGAGTGACTCAGAGAAGGAACAACCTGAGCCTGCCCCAGTAGGCAGAAGGAGGCGTACCCAGTATGCCCTGGCCTTGGCAAAGAGGTAACGCATAGCACATACATTGACATGGGCGGGACCCAGGGAATAACACCTCTCTCTGACTCTCACATACAGTAAAAGGGATGCCAAACATTGCACTACCTGTGCCTAACCATGTGTATGGAGTGTACTATGTGCATCCGACATAGGCAGCCCTGCAGCACCACCCGCATTACTGGGACACCCACAAGGTAAGTGACTCACACATGCCAGTCAGGGGGGGTCACATACATAACAACAGTGACAGCCAGCAGGACAGGTGTAGACAAACACAAACAAATGCTGTGCTATGGCCTCTGAATGAGGCCTATGGGTAGCCCCTCCCCCTAGGCCTACACAGACTGACTACAGCAGGCCAGGCAGTGGGATGTCAGTTGTGAAGGCTAGGAAGTCAGACACTAATATGTAGGTAATTATAAGCTAAGATCTGTAGTACACTCGTATGCCTCTAGCCAGCACGATAGGTAAGACTACAGACTGAAATGGAGTACCCGACATACCAGTACAGTCCTAGCAAATGTGTACAATTGTCAGGTGTGCCCCCCATCCTACGTAGACATATAGTAACAGTCAAGTGTGCCCCTCAATCCTGTGTAGAAATGTAAAAATAGCCAGGTGTGCCCTCCCCCATCTTACATAGAAATATAGTAACAGTCAGGTGTGCCCCCCAATCCTATGTAGAAAACATCAGGTGTGCCCGCCCCCGCTATGCAAAAATGTAGTAACAGTCAATGCCAAATGATCGATGGATACCCTGCAGAGACAGCATGCTACCTGTCGGTGTACAACACAAATATCAGCACTGCAATACAAACTATCTGGACTTGACCCACACATGCAATACAGACAGCCATACTGGGCATGCTCATACACTCAGAGAAGTGAAGGCAATGTAAGTCAACAACATACTGAAAGGTCATACTGGGCATGCTCACACACTTAAACACATGAAGGCCATGCCTGCAAACACCAGTGGACCAGACATATCTGGCAGTTGCAGTTGTTAGTGAAGACACTTGTCAGTATGCACCACTCATGCCTTACACACACAGTGGATAGGAATACCGACATATATGTAAGGACAACACACTATAATAAGCCAAAGGCAGATGGACATAGATGTGTGGAAGAGGGTGACTGTGACAAGGAGCCATCCAGCCCTGTCCCACCCAGCACACAGCCAGTGGGCCCCAAACACATGAGATGCAGATGTCACTCACTGCAGATACTAGCCACCAGTATCTGTCAGCATTACAGACTATGTGGTGTACGTGCCAGCTGTGCAACATGATTGTACAAGGAAGTAGTCCTCTAGCAACTGTATACATGTACCTGTGAAATATGACCCTGTGTGTGCCCGCATGTGGCATGTCAACCCATAGATGAATGGGTAATGGTCCATGCACACACACTGCCCACCCCATAGCCCTACTATGACAACCCTGCTGAGGTCATACAATGAGAAGTACACCTTTGGGAGAGTTGTAGTCTAGTAATGTCCATGGTGCATCCCATAACTGCGTACTGCTGTAGTGTGGTTAGCTAGTTAGGTAGGAGTTCGAATCCCAGACTTGGCAACTGTGTGTGTGTGTGTGTGTGTGTGTGTGTGTGTGTGTGTGTGTGTCTGTGTTTGTGTGTGTCTGTCTATGTAGAGAGCAATGCTTTTTAGGGTAGTCACACTCCCAACAATTTAAATGCAAGGCTGCCGATGTCATCCACCCAGAAATACACCTCTGGGAAGGTTATAGCCCAGTAATCTCTGTAGCACGTCCTGTAACTGCGTACTGCTGTAGTGTGATAAAATAGTTAGGTAGGTGTTCTATTCCCAGACATGCCAATGTCTGTGTGTGTTTGTCTGTCTGTCTCTGTGTAGAGATCAATGCTTTTTAGGATACTCACACTGCCTAAGAGTCATATACTCAACTTTGGCAAGGCTGCTGATGTCATCCACCTAGAAATACACCTCTGGGAAACTGTAGCCCAGTAATCTCCATAGCGCATCCTATAACTGCGTACCACTGTAGTGTGATAAACTAATTAGGTAGGAGTACTATTCCCAGACATGGCAGCTGTGTGTGTGTTTGTGTGTGTGTCTGTCTGTGTAGAGAGCAATGCTTTTTAGGCTAGTCACACTCACTACAATTCAAGTGCTCAACCTTTGCAAGGCTGCTGATGTCATCCACCTAGTAATAAACCTCTGGGAAGCTGTAGCCCAGTAATCTCTGTAGCATTTCCTGTAACTGCTTACTGCTGTAGTGCGATAAAATAGGTAGGAGTTCTATTCCCAGACATAACAAGTGTGTGTGTGTGTGTGTCTGTGTGCGTGTGTGTCTGTTCCTTCGTCAGTGTAGGTAGCAATGCTTTTGAGTCCATTCACAGACACTACAACCTCCAACGGTCCACTTTGACAAGTGTGCTGATGTCATCAACTGTGAAATACACCTTTGGGGAAGGGATAGGCCAGTAATCTCTGTGGCGCATGCCATAACTATGTACTGCTGTAGTGTGATAAACTAGTTAAGTAGGAGTTCTGACCCCAGCCTTGGCAACTGTTTGTCTGTGTGTTTGTGTCTGTCTGACTCTGTGTAGAAGGCAATGCTTTTTATGGTAGGCACACCCCCTACAATTGAAATGTTCTACCTTGGTAAGGCTGCTGATGTTATCCACCCCAAAATACTCCTCTGGGAAGATTGTAGCCCAGTAATCTCCACAGAGCATGCCATAACTGCATATTGCTGTAGTGAGATTCAGAACTCTGGTAGGGTTCTATACCCACCCATGGCAGTTCTGGATGTTTTGTGTGTGTTTCAATGTCTGTGTAGGGAGCTATGCATTAGAGGCTAGTCACACTCAGTACATTTCAAATGCCATACTTTGACAACCTGCTGATGTCAGCCAGTGTGTTATACACCTTTGGGGATGGAGTCCTCCAGTAATCCCCATGGTGCGTCCCATATCTGCGTAGTGCTGTAGTGTAATAAACTAGTTAAGTAGGGGTTCTACTCCCAGACATGACAGGTGTGTGTGTGTGTGTGTGTGTGTGTGTGTGTGTGTGTGTGTGTGTGTGCGCATGTGTGTTTGTACCTCGTATCGTGTGTGGAGATGGGTGTGCAAGTGTGACACCTGTACCCAATGTGTAGCGGGTTTTGCAAATTTCTTATATGGTGGCCCTAGTACATATCACAATGTCCACTGTACAGGGATAACAGCTGTGAAATAGCTGAGAAGCTGGGGTGCATATCCATACCCATACATGTGACATCAAGGCCAGGCAATCACAGTTAGCAACCCCAGTACTACCCAGAGCACACACTCAACCCACGTCTCTTACACACACACATGCTGAGGCAACAGTCAATATGTGTGTAGTACACTGCATATTGATGACTGATAGTAACTATGGTGTGAATGTAGTGGCCTACAGAGGGCATGGCACCCTGTCCATCAGTACGATAGGCACATAATTGCGGACAGTGCACCTTCAGTATGTTTCCCACTGGATGCCTGCAACAACTGTGGTTCCATCAAATGTGATCCACAAAGAATATTCCATGCCTTACACACATGCCTTGTATGGACAGATGCCACTGACACCAGGGAATACCTGTAGCATGCTATCAATGTAGATGCAGGGTCAACCTGCTGTCCATTACCTGGCCCCAACACATGAGGGCGGGACTGTCACATCTGATGATAACGTTCTTTGTACACAACATGGGCCAGAAAAAACAGGTACACTTCCACATGCCACTGTACATGAATGTGGGACGTGTGCACATCCCAAACACTGTCCATGTCATGGCGTGTAGAACACATACATGGCAAGCATTGCACAGCACTGGCCATGCACAATAGTAACCCAGGTGACTGGATGGTGAATACTATACCCATCTGTGTGGACCATTCCGGACACTGCACCCCTTAGCCATAATGCAGACCATTCTCATGTGGTCTGCTGCCAAGGCATACCCCTCACCTAGCCATGTACAGTTGTCTGGTACTGTCAACCACTACACACCCATGAAGCAATGCACACATGCACCCACCCTGTGTCTGTGTGTGTGTTGTATGATGCTTCCGACCGCATTCACACCCAGTACCACCCCCACTGGCATACTGAAACATTCTCTCTAATGTCAGACACTGTCACTTACCTTTTGACCATAGAACCCCAGGATAACCCCTGTGGACCAATTGATATCTATGCATTACTGTATTGTGGCAAAGTAACTGGTTAGGAAGTGTATTCATTACCTTGCCAAGTGAGGCAATGTTTATGAGTCCCTTAGAGAGTGTGGCTAAGTTGACACTGACACCTGTTCATGTGGACAGGCTCGTGTGCTACACCTACTGTATCGCAACAGTGTTGCAGATGTCACTCACCAGCACATATATGTCTGGACAGCTCCCCAACATGTAACTGTGTGGCGCATGCAATAACTGCATACACATGTGATAGCTATGCATAGTCAGTCAGGTGTTTGAAACCCCATACTGGTAGGTGTGTGACACAAACATGCATAAGTTTTACTCACCCACACCTTCCCTGACACACTTTGTCTCTGTCCCTCTCACACCCTCTGTGGTGGATGTGGGATGTACACCTGCTTTGCTCAGCAGCAGCTTGTGTTTTGTAAGTAATGGTCATGATCAGCTAATGGCCTCTGCACCAGTTGCAGTCCTCTTCTAACTGAGTACATGTGGAACAGCTGTGGTAACAATCTCATAGCCAGTTGCATGGAAGCACACTCCAATATCTAGGGACATCATGTTGGTGTTGGCCCTTTACATCCACTGTGGGCAGGACCTAGATCTGTTGTTTGGCAAACAGCATCTCAGATAGATTGGGGATTTACCTCTAACAACCTACAGTGTGGAAACAGGGCAACACACAGGAGGGGGATGTGCCTGACCTGACTACAGACTGTAAATGCTGATATACTGCATATGGAGTAATGTTGGTTTAACAGTGTGTGTGTGTGGATATGGCTGTCCTACATGTTATAATACCTGCCATGTCAGTTCTATGTTTATGAGGAATCCGCATCTGCAGGGTCATCTGCAGACTGGGCAGTGTGTTGTGCCCTTGGTGTCATGTGTTGCACACATCTGTGAACTGCAGAAGGTATTGTGAGGATTGCAGTTTGTAGACGGTGAAAGCCGTGACAGTTACTGACTTCATATCCCTCATAGGACACATGTTGCAACAAACCCTGTTACAACAGTACATGTATGAGGTTATCACAGCAACATGTCAATATTGGTCCTGTGTATGTGCTTCCAACCACAACTGTGTCATGCATTGAGGTGCATATGTGCTGTATACCATCATTAGTGTCATCATATCTGATAGCAAGCCAGTGAGATATCAAACTGCTACACATGTTGTCTACAGTACAGGTAATATTTGATGACATTACCAGGACATTCCATGGTCATTTGTCCAGTACTGAGGTCTGTGTAACTATGGTGAATGTCTGCAGTGTATGTATTGTTAACATGTTCTTTAGCCTGTGTACAGACTGTGGTAGATGTCATTGTTATAGGTCCCGTCCTATCTGATGTTACATGCTGCCATACTGCCACTGTATGTTGCCATATGGTTTACATGTTTGTAGGGCCATACACACACATGTCCCATACCACAGACAGCAGGCCACACAGTGTAGCAGCCCAGTATATGTAGGGTTAGTCTGTGAGTGGCACATATGAGAATGGGTTGAACAGATAGTGCATATACTGTACTTTTATGCTAGCTTACCATATGTGGCTGTGTTCACATTGGATGTGATTTTGCACCTTCACACACGTGTATCTTACCCTGTGGTGTGACATGCCTGCAGAGCCTACTATATATGTAGGTACATGTGCATTTCTCCATAGGAGATGTTGGCCAGTGTTGAGCCAGTCTGCCTGTAGCCTGCACAGTGCATTTTTACATGTCTAGCAGCTTAGTGTACTTATCCAGTGAGATGTCATGTGGAGATACTTGCTTGATGTACTGATGCCGGGTTTCCCTTAACAGTCATGTATGTCAGACAGAGCAGTGGGATGCTGTACAGATGTATGTCAATATCTAGTTGAGTAGTATGTGGCCATGGAACCCCTGTACCAGCGGTTATATGTCAGGCCAGACAGGGATGTGTGAATGCATAACCTATGGTGGCATATGTATACCAGTCATTATGTGTTATACCCATCTACGTGGCTGTTAACATCCATATTGTCATGCATGGTACACATATTTAGCACTAAGGGGTTCTGTGTATACCTCTGGACTGTAAAGAGTGTTTCAGAATGTCCACATATATTGGCCAGTATCTGTGCTGCAGTCTACAGGGGCATTACATGCTAGCAGTGGTACTTTACCATGATGTCCTTAGGATGTCTGTCAGTAGCCAAACACGTGGAAAGTAGATGTGACCTCCCACATACACCATGTCTGTGAAGACAATCCCAATTACAGTAGCAATAGTCTACCAATATACCTGCTATACATACCTGACATCCACTTGCACTACAGTGTTGGGACTGTAGGGGCTTGGGTAGGTCTACACTCCGTGTCCAGGACATATGGTGAGAATATCTGTACATATAATCATCTATATATATATATATATATATATATATATATATATATATATGTATATATATATATATATATATATATATATATATATATGTATATGTATATATGTATATATATATATATATATGTATATGTGTATATAGATATATATATATATATATATATATATATATATATATATATATATATATGATTACACATATACATATCTACATATATAGATGGGTATGCATATGTACATAGATATGCATATACACACCCAGATATATACATATTCGGAGCAATATATGTCTACACATATACAGATAGCGATACATATGCACATATACATATGGATATCTACAGATATATCGACAGTAGTAGGTATATCGGTATAGATATGTATGCACAGTCACAGATATCTATATATATAATATATATATATATATGTGTACATATACTTATACCTATATATACACATATGTATCGATACATATATGTATAGATATGTATACATATGTACATACGAAGAGGTATACACATGGCCATATATATGTAGCACTATACATATGTGTATACAGACATATGTATGTGTATACCTGTGTATGTACATGTAGACATCTATACACCTATATGTATACAACCATATACCTGTCATGAGTAAACGTCATGGTTGTGTATACCCTTCCACATGTATCCCACCGTATCTATCTGCTATGTGTACATTATGATAAACCAGCATATGTGATGCAACAGTCATATTAATGACAAGGACTACACAATCTAGGATGTAAAGACAAGTGTTCAGTACCACTCAGTTTGGGTAATGACAGCTATATTGGTAAAACAACAACTGTCCCCACAGTGGTCATGGCATAGTGGTCTTGTGTTGTGACATCAGTGTTAAGGGCCCTGAGTTCATGACTTGCAAGGGCTGCTCATTTTGTTGCTGGGCAGAACAAGGTCTGTTGGATACAGAGTTGTTAAGGCAATGTTTGTGCAATGCAGGCCACACACTTCAGTATCATGACATTGCTAGGTAGGGGTCTAGTTCCCAGTATTGGCAAGTAACAGTGTGCATGTATGTGGATGGGTCTACATCAGGTTGCAGGGTATACATGCCTCAGGGTAATGCAAGCCTCAGTGGGTCACCTGTCCATGTGGCACAGGCAATACCCAGTATAGTAACCTGTGAAATGTGTTTGACTGTACCCCAGATATGTCACTGCCATGGTGTCAGCTCAGTGACATACCCCGTTATGCAATATGACCACAGACCATCCTCATGCTGACACATTCACAGCTACAACACAATTGCATATCAGTTTAGAGACCACAACCAGGTAGTGTTACTAACAGCTAGATGGCACCATTGCTGGATGGCTACACTTCTTGCCAGATATGCCTCACACTATACACCCTACAACATGTTACACTGCAGGACTGTGGTACACTGGTGTACAGCCACTGTGTGCATCAGAACTATATCAGCCTGTCCCTTTATCGATGATATGGATGACAGGGATGGGGCACAGGTATCATCATATGCACAGGGCATCGTCATGCTGACAAATGTACACTCACAACACAATTGTATAACAGTGTAGAGTCCACAACCAAGCAGTGTTACTAACAGCTAGATGGCATCATTGCTGGACAGCTACACTACCTGCCAAATATGCCTCAAACTCTACACCCTACAACATGTTACACTGCAGGACTGTGGTACACTGGTGTACAGTCACTGTGTGCATCAGAACCATATCAGCCTGTCCCTGTATTGATGGTATGGGTGACAGGGATGGGGCACAGGTATCATCATATGCACAGGGCATCCTCATGCTGACACATATACACCTACAACACAATTGCATATCAGTTTGGAGATCACAAACAAGCAGTGCTACTAACAGCTAGAAGGCATCATTGCTGGATGGCTACACTACCTGCCAAATATGCCTCACCCTCTACACCCTACAACATGTTACACTGCAGGACTGTAGTACACAGGTGTACAGTCACCATGTGCATCAGAACCATATCAGCCTGTCCCTGCATCAATGGTATGGATGACAGGGATGGGGCACAGGTATCATCATATGCACAGTGTGTGGTGTTGGTCTGCCAGAGGCCGAGGGTGGGCCATACATTTGACACCATGTGTGTAGATGAGGGGTGTACTCTGGGGATCTGGCTGAGGTGATGTGGTGTGTGTAGGTATGAGGTTGCCCTAGGTGTGTTTGCATAGTGCGTGGGTATGCATGCACACAGTTCTGCCTTGTGGCTGCCCTACACAGCTGCTTATGGACAGCTGCAGACCATACCTGGCAGGGTGTGCAGTTCATTGCCTCTGGCCATGGACACATGGATTGTGCCTGCCAGGGGTTCCACGGGCAAGTGCAGGTACAGGTATTAAAGTGCTATGCTCACCTGCTGATGACATTTGTCCGCTGGTACCACATCCCTCCTTGGATGCGGGGGTTGCTACTGACACTACAGGAGCTCCTTGGTGTCCTAGCACACCCACGTTGAGTGCCAGCTGTTGGTGTTGCTGGGCCACATCCATGCAGGTGTTGCCACATCCCCACCACATGTCGAAGCACGGACACACCACAGCTGATGAGGGCCATCATCTCATCATGCCGTCTATCCGCTTGCTCATTAGAAGCACGGATGGCAGCCACCACTTCATGGAGATTGTCGCCTACAGTTGTGAGTGCAGCCCTCTGCAGCCTAAGGCCCTTTCTGGTCTGGTGTAATGCTCAATATGTACCTGCGCCTCCATTGCAACCTGGAACATGCTTCTGTTGGTTGCAGTTATGTTGCCTATGCCGGGGGCATGATGTCCGGCTGCCCTACCACAAGCACCCTGGGACATCCGCCTATGTGGCAGCCTGCTGGACATCTGGCTGTGCCTGCTGCGACTGGACACATTAGCATGGTTACCACACTTTCCCATGCACTGTCACTGAACACCAGCTGTCCCTCAGCTATAGCCACAGGTGCTGGGGTGTGTATAGGCACTGTAACTATGTGCAGGGATGGGGTGAGTCAAAGGGGGATGTCAAATGTTGGAACAGTGTCAGCCCCTAGCAACCCCACCTATGCCTCACCATTATGATCATCATCATCATCATTATCTTCAGTGTCTGTATGGACACCTACATCAGATTTGGGTGCAGGAGGGACCCTGATCCAACTTGCCACCTGAGGGGGAAAACAATAACCACACTTTCAAACCTTAAAACCTGTACAGCATTGCTTAACAGTACACACACACACACACCCACACACACCTCCGTACTGCCTACCTGTCCATGGCTTTACAGAGAGCCCCACTTATATGTCCATGTGTTACCCCATCCTGCATCACACTTGTTAACATACACACATTGCTACCACTCATTAACATCACAGTCCTGTAAATGCCCACACAAGTGGCCACAACACAAGGTCTGTTGCTACATTACCTGCCTGACCTGAGTGTAATGGAGTAACATGGCCTCAATGCTGTCATTCGGTATGCACCCTTTGTATGACCGGAATAATGTGCATGGCCCCTATATGTGTGGGCTACTATGTTGTACCCATAATAGCTCCCACTGGTGTGTCATGTGTATGTAATGCTCAGTACATGCCGGATATGTTACCCCGTCGGCCCATCATGTGTCATCTGTAATATGTCTATACACTCCCTGGTGTTGACTATTACTTCCCCAATGCATCTGTAGAGCTGCATACGTGGGCTGTAGGTGACCTCTCCACTGACAGCAATATTAAGTGTGTACCTGGGGTCTACCTTCCCTCTGGATGCCTGATCCAAGCTACAGGCCATGTTATTTATTTATTATATTTATTCCAGTTTGGTGACCGGGGAGGTCCACTGAGCTCAAGAGCCTGTTTTCAGTGGAGGCCCGGGGAGAAAAGCTCCACAATACAAAGTTACATCACATAATGAAAATACAAAGAAAAATGATTTGAATTACAGTCAAATGGGTAGAATTTCCACAAACAGCAGGTAGAAATGCAGTCAAATAGGTAGTCATTTACTTAAACAACTAAGATGTTAAAGAAATTGTCCAGGAGGATGAGAGGCATAAAGCATAAGGTTGGATGTAGATATTAGTTACATTAACAAAGAATGTCTATGAGAGAAGTTAGAAAGGTATGAGGGTTAGCCAGGAGAGAAGGAAGAGGGGGGCTTGGGAGGTATAGAATGAAGAGTGCAGTTACATTTTCTGTGTATAAGCAGGTAGGAATGGAGTTGTAATTTGAAGGAGTGAAGGTTGTCACAGGTCCTCAGAGTAGAGGGCAGGGCATTCCATTTTTTAGTTAGGGAAAAGGAGAGTAGAAGCTAACCAGCTGGGTGCTTGGGTTTGTGGACGAAAATAAGGTTTTGGTGAGTAGATCTAAGGGGTCTGGGGGGGGTATATGGTTGAAGGATATTGGATAGTGCGGGGCAGCTGGTGGGTTGAAATATTAATTTGTGGGCTGAGACAATTTGGAGGTAGTCTAGTTGATTGGGGAGTTCAAGCCAATTTAAAGTTTGTAGGGAGGTGCAGTGATGAGAGAAGGAATTTGCCTTGGTGGCAAATCTGGAGATTTTATTGTAGCATACTTCCAGTTTGGAGGTTAGGGTGGAAGATAGATTCGTAAGCAGAGGAGCACCATATAGAAGAGATGGGCGGAGATGTGTAGTGGCCACGGTATGTCTAGTAGAGGGGGAGAGGAATTGATTATTTCTGTACAGTAGGCCGAGTTTTATGTGGGATTTTTTGATGTTAAGTTGGATGTGGGTATTGAATTTTAAGTGTTCATCGATGGTGACCCCTAGGAGTTTGGCGGAGGGAACGATGTCAACGATGGAGTTGTTAAGGCTTATAATTTGAAGTGAGTTTTTTCCAGTGGGAATGGATTTAGAGGGGGTGAACAGAAGAATCTTAGTTTTGTTAGCGTTAAGTGAGAGGTGGTTTTGGTGCATCCATTTTTTGGTGGTTGAGAAGGCGGTTTGAGTTAGAGACTGGAGTTCTGTAAGGTTGGAGGCATAGCAGATCAAAGTTGAATCATCTGCATATTGAACAATTTTGGTATTGGGAATAGCTTTGTGGAAATCATTAACAAAGATGTTAAATAGCAGAGGACCAAGTATGGAACCTTGGGGAACTCCTGTGGGGGTGGGAAGGAAGCTGGAGGAAGCTTGGCACCATTTCATGGCTTGGGACCTGTCTGAAAGGTAGCTGGAAAACCAGGAAAGAGTTTTTGGGTAGATGTTGAGGTTAGATAGATGGTTTAGTAGATGGGAGTGGGAGATGGTATCGAAAGCTTTAGATAAATCTAATAGAACAGATGAAACTAAGTTACCAGAGTCTCGAGCTGAATTGACAGTGTAAAAAGGAGAGAAGGGCTGTGTTGGTATTATGTCCAGGGCGGAAGCCATGTTGGGTAGGAGAGAGCAGCTGGTGTTCAGTTAGGAATGGCAAGAGCTGCAGGTGAATGCATTTTTCAAGTATTTTAGAGATGGGAGAGAGGATGGCTATGGGGCAGAAGTTGGAGAAGTTACAGTTTTTGCCACCTTTGTGGAGTGGAAGAATTAAAGCAGAGCGCCATAGTTTGGGTACATGGGACTCGAGTAGTGATCTATTTATCATGATGCTGATATGGAGAGCAATACTGTCAGAGGCAATTTTTAAGAAGGAGGAGGGGATGTTGTCAGGGGCATTGGTGCAAGGTTTGAGTTTGGAGAGAAGTTTTTTATAAGGTAGGTGGATACAGGTTTAAGTTCAAAAATAGGGGTTGAGGGAGGCAAGAAGGAGGAGACTTGGGCAGAGGGGGGTAGGGGGATGTTGTTGGGGAAGGTTTTGGTTAGCTCAGCAATAGAGGAGGTGAAGAAGGCATTGAATAGTTTGGCAATTTCTTGGTCAGATTTGCTAGTATCAGGGCAGGGGTTGTTTGTTGTACCAGGCTTAAAAAGAGAGTTAAGAGTTCCAGAATTGTTTGGGGTTTTTGCATGATTTATTTGTAAATGGTTGTAGTAGGACTTTTTATCTATAATGACTTGTTTTTTGGCTAGGTTTTGTTGCTGTTTGTATTTAAGTAAGAATACAGGTTGTTTATGATGGAGATAGCTTTTCCAAGATTTGCCTCTTTGTTGCATAATTTTTTTTGGTTTCTTTAGTAAGTCAAGGGGCAGTCTTGGTTTTGACTCTTTTAGTTCGTATTGGAGCTAGGGAGTTTAGGACAATAAGGAATTTGGAGTTGAAGAAATCAACGGCTTCGTCTAGAGGTAGGGTTTTTAAAGGGTTCCAGTTAGTGAGCTTGAGGGAGTCAGAGAAGGTGGAGGGGTTAAAGTTAGGTTACGAGTGTGCAAGAGTTTGTGGGAAAATGATGAAGAGGAGGTAGCTCTATGGGCAGGGAGGTGGTCTTCTAGTTGGTCGGGAGTGACATCAGATGTTGTGGTTCTGTTAGGGTGAGACACCAGGATCCAGTCTAGGATGAAGCCTGTGAGGTTGGTTTTGTTGGGCCTAGTAGTAGAGTTAATGAGTTGCGTAAAATTGAAAAGATTGATTGATATGGTGGGATTAGGGTCACTGATTTTTTGCCAGTCAATATTTATATCTCCCATAATGTAGGTTTCATGTTTAATATTTGAGGAGGTCCAAGAGAGGATGTCTTCCAAGGTATTGGTGTTGTTACCAGGAGGAATGTAAAGGGAGATGATGCAGATACTTTTATGGTCATTTAATTTTAGAATGCCAGTTACTTGTTCAGCATTATTAAAGGAAGATATAGGATTTGGGAAGGGAGTGATGGATAAGTGATTGGAGTAAATTAGTGCTACACCACCACCTCTTTTATTTAGGCGGTCAGATCGGAGCGATTGAAATCCGGGGGGAAGGAATTCTGAGTCAGTTATGTGTGGTTTTAACCAGGTTTCAGAGATGGCTACAATGTCAGGTGAGTTATGATTAAGCCAGGCATGAAAGAGGGTAATTTTATTAGCTTAGCTTTGGGTGTTGATGGTGAGGAATTTGAGGTATTTGCAATTTGGTTTGTTGTTGAAGCTAAGGTTATTTGTTTGAGAAATGTTTGGTCCAGGGTTGGGATGAATGTCGCCTGCTAAGCAGAGGTAAGAGAGAAGGTGAATGAGTTTGTTAGGATTGTGTTTGGTTGGGAATGGATGGTAGGGGGTGGGTTTTGGTTTGTAGTATTTAGTGGGGATTTGGAAGAGTTTTAATGTTAATAGAAAGGTGGGGTGAAAGGGAGTTAAAGAGGCAGAGATATTGTGGAAGTGATTTGTAGGGTAGGGTGGTGGATGTGGATGTGGAGGGTTTAGGCAAAGGTTGGTATAAGAGGTGGCGTGGTACAGAGGAAGAAGAATGAGGAGTAGGAGTAATGTAGGGGAAAGGATTGTAGTAGGAAAAGAGCATCATAGAATGTAGTTTGATTAGAAGTGAAAAAAATAAGTAGGTTAGAGAGAGTTACGTAAGGCTGGTGGGTGGGGAGGAGAATTGCTGAATAAGGTATGGTTATTGAATGGGGAGGTAGTTTTAGGGAAATGGGAGGAGTAATCTTGTGAGGGGATTGGGTGATGTAAGAGGGAGGGAGTATGGGATGGCAATAAATGTAGGACCACTGGGGGTGGGTGGAAATTGGGGGCAGGGTAGGGGAGCGGAGTGAGCCCGCAGGGCGAACGGAACAGGATGGAGCAACAGGGCAGAAGAGTCCAGCTGAAAAAGTATCAGCCACTGCAGGTTAGAGCTGAGGTAAGTAGGTAAAAGTACAGTAAGACTGGGTGGAAATAAACAGAGTTTGAGCAACACAGGGGAAAAGAGAAAAAATAAGGTAGGGAAAGTGGAGTAAAGTTAGGGGAGGTTTGGCTTTCGAAGTGTTTAGAGGTAAAGTTGGATTAAAAAGATTAATAGAGTAGGAGCAGGCAAAATGCAGAATGCTGCTGCCACCTAGTGGAGAAAGGAGAAATGGCAGGCAGAGAAGGATAGGGAGTAAGATAGAGCAAATGGACAAGACTCTAAGGTAAAGAAAAATAAGAAGTAAAAGGAGAAAAGGGGTAAGTCTTCAAAGGGGTACAGAAATTGGGATAGGAGGCTGGAGGACAGTAAGTACCAGTGAGAGGGGAGTTTTTGTGGTCTGTGGTAGGCTGCTGAGTCACACACACTGAGGGGCCGACTAACAAATATGGATGTTTAGATACTTGAGTTAGGTATAAGGCTACATACATTTACTGAAAAAATAGTTTAGGGATTCCACACTGAGGTTATTTTTCAGGTAAGCCCAGGCTAGTGAGCAGAAAAAGTCCAGATAAGCCGACTGAGCTTTTGCAGGAGGTAGTCCTTATATTCGGGAGGTAGAGTGGGACCTTCAGGAGTGGAGTACTGTAAAGAGAGAGGGGAAAAATCAACAAAATGCAAGTATTAGGGGGGAGAGAGGAAGAGGAGGAATGTACGGATAGACAGTAGGAGTTAGTGTAGATAAGGAGGGAAGTATGAGAGACAGTGAGGATAAATCTAGAAGAAGGGTATATTTGAGGGAGAGTTAAAATTGAAGGTAAAGATAGAGAAAAAAACAGCTGTTGAGGGAGAATGCAAGAGAAGACAGGGAGAGAATGCAGCATAGAAAAACCTTATGTTTACCACTACCATTTAGTACAATCCAAAGTCAAATGCAGTTATAAAATTCAGCAGAGAAAATGCAGTAGTAGTTATACAGTATCAATTACAGGCAAACAGATACATTTGAAGCAAATTATGAAAGCATTGTACCTCCACAAATATACAAAAGTATGGCTAGGCACTTTTATATAGGAGGTATAGTAATACTATCAAAGCAAGGAATACCATAAAGTGAGAATATGAGCAAACATTTGTTTAGGCAGATAAAGTGAGAAAAAATCCCTAGCAACCTGTCAGGCTTATGGCATAAAATGGCTGGGCATTATATAATTTTCAGCTGTTCAGTAAGTGGCTAGGCAATATAACTATTAGCTAAATGAGGAGACTAGGCATTGTGTAATTATTAGCTAAGTAATAAAAGACTAGCTGTTGGTTAAAACAAAATGGTAAGGCTCCATAAAATGCCTATAATGGAGAAATATCAAGAACTGTGGGAGAAACACAATCGGTAGTGTTCTATGCTACGATGTAACTAGAGTTGCGATAAATGGGAGCATTAGCTGAGAAAGCATTACTCTGAGCGCCTGAGGGGGCGTTCTTGATAACAGAAAATCAAAAGCAGGCTCTGGTGTAGTTACATACGATGCCTTGTGGGATGGAGTTCAAATTTAAAAGGAATAGATAACATTAGGCCTTTTGGGATGGTGTTCAAAGTTAAATATTAAAGAATTTCAGCAGGCAATGAAAGGTGTTCCAAAAGTGGGCTTGGGGAGCCGTTCTTGGTATCAGAAGGAGGAAGGAAGTAAAATTCGCTTTGGTGGAAGGTGTTCCAACTCAGCAAAAGTAAAATCAATAGGCTTAGGAGGTAGTCAAATGCAGAATGAGGAACATTCTGCATCGTAGGCTGCAGTATATGCTACAGATAGCGCCTCTGGGAAGGCTTTACCTAAAAGGCGGGAATTGGTGTCTGTGGCAAATAAAATAAAATTTAGAAGCTCCTGCAGCACTCGCAGACCCCTTAGGCACTAACGACATGCAAGAAGAATGGTCGCTGATAAGATATTTTTCTTAGGCACTAACACAAAAGAGAATACGGTCACTACTAAGCACAGAGGGGTATTTATACTATTTTCTGTCCTGTGAGTACATGACAGGTATTCCTGGTGTGCAATGTGGCACTCCATGTCCATGTACTGCACATTCCCAAAGGGGGGTACAGCCATATGAACACCACACAATCACACATGTGCATACAGGGCCACACACACAAACACACACATGCATCATAAATGCATCTACCTCCCACCACTTCGCCACAGTGACCCTGCAGGCAAACTAACCACCAAGATGCAGACACATGCACGCACACACATACACACACACACACACACACACACACATACAGGTGAGGTTGCACAGTGATCATACACACAGTCCTCCAATTACCCATCTGCCAACATGCAGAACATATGGTACAGAACAGCATGCAGTTTAGCTATAGTCATACCATGCTAGCAGCAGTACACATGTGTATGATGCATGTGCTGTGACTAGGTGATGCTCCTTCCCTTGGATACCTCTGCACTCATGTACACATTATTGCTGTGCACCTGTTCTGCCCCCTGCCATGTACTGTGCACCGCAACTCACAGGTGTCCAACCCATTGCAGAATGTGTAGTACCATGTCAGTTATGCCATCTGTACCTCTCACAGCCCCTATGTGTTTCAGCAACACATACCTGGGATGATATGTGGACTGTTGTCATTGGTGAATCCCGGATGCCTGATTTTCAGCTGTGAACATCAACAGACCATGTATGGCCACTGCAGAAATGCTTATACTGACAATCATACTGTGGCTATGGGGGGGGGTGTACACACCTTTATTGCTTTTACACACACATCTATGATCTGCCATGGGACCACAGCACTGCAGATCTTAGCTGTACACACACCCGCTATGTAACGTATGCCCTGTACATTCACATGCAGTGTCTACAGATTGTGGTAGGTGTGCGGCTGCTGACCGCAATGCATACACACCATGTGGGGATATGTGTGCACACCCTTATCATGAGGGTTTATCTTACCTCTTGTGTGTACTACAGCAGTCACTGCTCATGGCAGCGGTATACCAGTGTGGGCCTTCTGCAATTGCCAGTGTATGTTCAGCCTACCCTACACATGTCCTCTATTCTGCATGGTTGCAAGGTCTACTCATGCGCACATCCCATGGTGTTCAGACAATGCCGTCACTATTGCAGTGTGGGTAGGGTTATGGCTGCCACAGGTCCTGGACCTGACTATATGCAGATAGAGCCATTCCTACCATCCTTAGGATCCCTGCTGCAGTGCACTGGTGTTTCATTCTGAGACCCCCCCTCAGCATTTATGCAGATGCATGACAGGTAAGCCCTACACATATGTGTCAGCTTGCAGTGTCCCATACACTGCACACCACATGTTGCAGCTTAGACCCAGCTGATAATGTGGACTATTATAATGCCGTATGCCATAGTGTACCTCAGCAGCAGTTGGCATTGCTCTACAGGTATGTACACTGGTATATAATATATATATATATTTTTCTATTTATTCTTGGTAATATATTTTATATAAAACAAACTTTTTTAAATATGTATTTAATTATACAAATGATTGATTGGTTTTAAGAAATAAAAGTGTTTTAATTTTGAAGAAATAGTAATATTAATTAGGTAAGATCTCTATTGGGTGTTTTAAAGTTAAATAAAGTAAGGTATTGGTTGGTTAATTAATGAATAATATAAACTGGTATCAATGTTATGCACTGGTCATCTGATGAAGTCTATGAAATAAGACGAAAACGCATATTGGGATTGAGAGGGCGTTTATGTATTTGGCGTGTTTAATCGATTTTTGGTGTTCGTTTTTGCAAATAAATTTGTTTTAATACAGCTTCGGAGTTCTCCGCTTCTGGTTTTGAGCACACTTTTTTGGATTACTGTTTTTTTAGTGCCCTTCCACATTTTTACTTGGTTTTGGTTCTATTTGTGGAAACGGAATGGAGATACTTCCTGAACCTAAGGGGTTTGACGAACTGGGACAATCCCGCAAGCTTATTGGACAACTTACTGAACTGATAGATTTGCTCACCCCACTCAGCCAATCCTTAGTGGGGATTTACGGAAACTTAGCTAAACATCCGGCGCCAAGGACCGAAGGGTTGAATGAATGTAAAGGTGCAGCAGCAACTAACCCGACTTCCAGAGAGCTTATGGGCATTTTTAATAACGTCGGCAACCAGGAAGGAATTCATGCGGAAACCTTTAATGCTGCAACTACTCCCGCTGTTTTTAAATTAGTTGAAAGAGGTGAAGTTTCCAAAAAGGAGATGAACACACCAGTGGGACAAAAAAACGGCGCATGATAAAGCTAAGATACCAGGTACTGTTAAATCCTTTGTAGAGACTTATGAATGGCTACGGACAAAATATCAGTTTAAACTGAATCACAATATGAATAAACAACATGCCTCAGGTGAATCTTATCGGACTAATTTGGACAATTTAGCTAAACTAATGTATAAATATAGAACCTTAGATATTGAAAATGAATATCTGAAGGAATGTATTTCTAGGGAAATAGTCCCAAAAGGCCTTCGGGTCTGTAAATTTCCTAATAATGTTATAATGGGTTCTATGTTTCATAAAGAATTGATTGATTTATTTAATAAATGTGGATTAGATGTTTTAAGGTTAATAATTAAGGAAAATATTAGATGTCAAGAAAAAATACAAGAAGACCTAGATGAATTGGACCAGTGCATTAAAAATGATCTGATTTTTACTATTTATGAAGAGAAAGAGAAATATTTTGATATTAGAAAGGATATTGACTATAAAAGTGAAGAATTAGTTATTAGAAAATGCAAGAAATTAGAAAGAGATATCAAAGAATATGATAACAATAGTTATCCAAAACCTTTACATAAATACCATAGATATACCTATGAAAGTAAACCTAAAACCCCAATGCCCCCCCATAATCAAGAGAGAGAGATGGGGCTGACCTACAAGGGGAGGATAATTATGAATATGAGGAAGAATTCCCACCCCTTTGGAGGTCAGAAAGACTAAGGAATAAACAAGGACCGCAACCACCAAATTTTCAGTGGAGGGGGGAGAAGGGGGAGATATTAATAGACCCCCTTTCTGATGCTAGAGATAGTAGGGAAATTGTTATAGATGGCATTAAGAGTACTTTTAATAATTTTTCTATTTACAATTTTAGTAATTTAGTGCTAGAGAAAGAGCATTTTTATTGTTTTCCAGGGGATTGAAATTCATCCCATACAAAAAGGGAAACATTACTCAAACCTTGTTAGATATAAAGCTGTTTTTAAGAAAAGTTAATTTGGGTATTATGAAACCTGTTGAAAATATTACTAATAATAATACAGAATTAAGACGTAAAACTACCTACAATCCACCACTACATCCCCAATTAAAAAATCTGGAAACAATTATGGAAAAATAAATTAGAAATAAACAGAATAATATTAGATTTAAAGTGAACCTGAGTGATAAAGAAAAAGACTTATTATGTGAAATAAAAGGGAACTCAAATATTAGAGTTATGAAACCAGATAAAGGGGGAGGTGTGATAATTATGGACAGCATTAGTTATGAAAGTAGAATGAATATGATTTTATGGGATGAAAGTAGGTACACTAGTGTTTCTAAAAATGAAGTTAATATAGCTTATAATAAAATAGACATAAGCTTAGCGGATATGGTACAAGAAGAATTAATAGACCAAAAAAATTTTATATATTTAAAAGTTGATAAACCAAAAATACCCACTATATTTGGGATACCCAAGATTCATAAAAATCAAAATAACCTCCCATTAAGACCAATAGTATCTGCGGATGGGGGTAAAACATATCCCTTAGCCAAATATGTGGACAACAAACTTAAAAACATATGGTTAACAAGAGAAAGAGATTCCTGGGACCTTCTTAAAGAAATAACTGACGACTTATATCAGGAAAATCTATTATTTATAATGGTGGATATTATAGACTTATTTTCTTCCATAACATATAAGGAAGGTATGGATATGTTTGAGGAAATTGTCTATGAAGACCCACATTTAACTCAGAATGAGAAGTTAATTAGTGTATGGCTAATGGATATAATATTGAAAAATAATTTTCTATACTTCAGCGGTGAATTTTATCAACAAATTCAGGGGGTAGCTATGGGGGCAGCTTGTGCCCCTACCTATGTCAACCTAGTTTTAGCTAAGTGGGAAGAGAATAACATTTTAAACTCTGAATTTAAGGACTGTTGGAAATTATACCATTGGTTCCTGGATGATATAGTTTTTTTTTTGGCTAGCTGGGCGAGAGAAATTTACTGAATTTATAACATATATTAGTAATACCACTAATTTTTTAAAATTTACATACAATATATCAGACACCTGTTTGCAATACTTGGATATAGAAATATATAAAGTTGAGAATAAATTTGCAACTAAAATATTCAGGAAGCCTACATATTGTAATTCCTTCCTACACTATAATAGCGCACACCCTTTACATTGTAAAAAGAATATTGTTAAAGGACAATTTGTAAGGGGAAGTCGAATGACTAGCTTGGACAAGGACTTTTTAATAGAATGTGAATTATTAGAAAGAATGATCTTAGAGAGAGGCTACCCCCTGAAATTTATTAATGACATTAAAGAAGAAGTAAGAAATGGAAGACACATAAGATTTAAACCTATATTGAAATGTACAGAACAAAATGAGGAGGTTAGTAATAAAAGTAATAAAATGAGTAATGGAGAAAATTTTCAACAGGTACTTGTTTTAGAGTATAATGGGTTAAATAATGGTATTAAGAATATATTTTTAAAAGAATGGGAGAGATTTGTTGCTTTAACGGATCTGGAGAATGTGTCCCAAATCCCACATAAAATAATATATAAGAATTCCCAGAGTATTAGATCTATAATAGAAAATAAAAATAATGTAAATCCCAATAAACATAGGGGTTGGTACATACAAATGTGGACGATGTACACAATGTACTTATATTATAAACACAGATAGATATTATTTGAATAGTAGAGATAGATGGATATATAATTTAGATAATTTAGAACATTTTAATTGTGAATCAAGGGGTGTGGTATATTTGGTTATTTGTGAGTCCTGCAAGTCATTTTACGTAGGAAAAACAGAAAGCATGTTAAAAAGGAGAATTTATGAACATACCTATGACATATCTGTGGGGAAAGATACTAATGCCTTGTATAGGCATTCCAAGGTATGTTCAAAAGCCAAATTCTCCTTTATGGTTTTAGAACAAATTTGAAATAACATCAGAGGTGGCCCGTGGGAAGAAAAAATTGAATTCAGAGAGTTATGGTGGCAGGTGACCTTAGAAGCAGGCAGATCTCCTGGTTTAAATGATTATATATCTATACTGCCCTTATTAAAATTAAGATCTGCCAAACTCTGAAATACAAACCTAAATGAATATATACAAAAAAACCACTAGAGGGCAGCCATACACTGTTCTGTTTTCCTTTCTATATGAATAAATGTTTTCAACATTATAAGAATACCATTAACTAAGATAAAAATTAATTAATTATTTTTTAGATACACTTATACCAATGCATTATATAAATAAATTCTATTTAATGATGGGTCACAATACTTTTTAATATATTTTAATATATATATATTTTTTTCTATTTATTCTTGGTAATATATTTTATATAAAACATTTTTTTTTAAATATGTATTTAATTATACAAATGATTGATTGGTTTTAAGAAATAAAAGTGTTTTAATTTTGAAGAAATAGTAATATTAATTAGGTAAGATCTGTACTGGGTGTTTTAAAAGTTAAATAAAGTAAGGTATTGGTTGGTTAATTAATGAATAATATAAATTGGTATCAATGTTATGCACTGGTCATCTGATGAAGTCTATGAAATAAGACGAAAACGCATATTGGGATTGAGAAGGCGTTTATGTATTTGGCTTGTTTAATCGATTTTTGGTGTTCGTTTTTGCAAATAAATTTGTTTTAATACAGCTTCGGAGTTCTCCGCTTCTGGTTTTGAGCACACTTTTTTGTAACACTGGTGTTGCACTGTATATGGGTGTTGTCCAGAGCATGTTGCTACTGTAGGCCATGTCTACCAACAGTATGTTACCCCCTGTGGACACATTCCGCAATGACAGGATGTTAGTTGTCATGCAGGTGTGTGACATACCCTTTCAATACCCCATCATGTTCGCCCCTGTGAGACCATGCATTTCACAGCAACAATACATGCACATGTACAGCATGCATTCAGGGTAGGTGTGTTAGATGTGTGCATGGAATATAACATCAGCATTACATGTCCGGTGTGTTGGCATGCATCTACATAAGACATATTTACTAGCTTCAGGCTGCTACCCCGGAGGGACCTACATAAGTGGGTGAGAGATGCAATGTCAGTGGCCACATCTGTAGCACTGCTACAGGCTGGGTGCAGTACTACCATACATTAACCGTAAATTCACACAATACTACCACATCTGGACATCTGTTTGTCACTACAATACAGGAACACAATATTTGTATGACATATCAGATATGCATGATCTGCCTGTGCCACTGCAGATATTTACACAACAGTGGTCTGTTGATGTACCCTGTGTCCTTACCTGCATGCTCCTCGGCTGTTGTGTGGGTGATACCCACCTCCACGAAGGGGTCCAGTGGTTGATGGTGTTCCGGATGGGCAGGTGCCACAAGGCTAACCAGGAGCTCCTACACACGTGTCGGGGGGATGGATGGCATGGCCCCCTCCTGTGGCAAGGTGATCCCCTTGGACTGTGGCAGCACGCCAATGGGCATTGGGAAGCAGGTCACTGCAATGATGCCGGACCTGCTCATAACTGCGGTTATGCAGGCTGACATCATTGACCCTGTGGATGAGATCATTCCATAGGGCAGTCCTCCCCTGCTGTTCTTGTGCTGTCCTGCCAAACAGGACCTGGTAGTGCAGAAACAGGTGGCTTATGATGACATCATTCTCCTCCACGGAAAACACTGGCAGCCTGATGTGTGCCATCTTGCCTGAAAAACATGAGGATGGGAGCAGGCCTGAGCAACTCATATGGCAAGGTTACCACAGTTCATAATACACATCTCTGTCACCCCCCCCTACCATATCAGCTTCAACAGCCTATACACACAACTCATTAGGTAGGGCTACAGCTTAGCCGCCGTTTGGACAGATTGTGTAGTGTACCACACCTTCTGCTATGTGATTGTAGCCATTGCTGGCCTGTTACAGACTATTCACTTGCATGCCATTGTCAGGGCCACTATGGTTATGTATATGCCAGTGGTATGGCTGCTCTGAGATTGCTGCACATCTGACAGTCTGTGTTAAAGGGGGGTTCTATGCATGCTATTGGACATGTACCGGGATTGTGTAGACTATTGCTGCCAACATATGTACTATGACAGTGACACAATAACATGTATATGTTCCACTGGCCAGCTGATCCACCTCTCCACACCCATCTGACCAGGATACCTGGCCACATCACGTGTGTGTGCTAACCTAGGGTCTCCTCATGTACTGTTACAGCAATACCACCAGGTGGAACCACCCAGGGGATGTTGGCCCACCCCCATCAGGGCACACACCAACATGTTCCTGTCCCCTGAGCTCAGGTCTAGGGTCTATTCCATACCAGGCTCCACAGACACATGAGGGATGAGCTACATCAGTCTGAGGCACCCAGTACACATTCACATAGCCAGCATGCTCCTCCTGCTCAGCCAAAAGACCTGACACCTTCAGGATGTGGACTGCTGTTGTGAGTGGCAGTTAGTGGGAGCCTTGTTCCCATTGTACCCATATTAGGGACCATGGGACATCCACATCACGGACCACACACACCATCCACGGTGCTTACCCACCACGTGTCACATACCACCCCTGTAGACTGTCCTCTATATCTACCAATCCTGACCACCTCCACTTGTGTATCTGCCATACTTCCCCATATTCCCATTGCATACTTCACAGGCGGGGGCATTGTGGTGCTAGGACAGGACTAACATGTGACATATCCATCCATGGTGCACACAATGCCAGCTTGTAGGTATCTGTCTGTATTGCTATGTGTGCTGCTGCCTCACACACAGCACACATCACTGTGGTAGTGATATAGGGGACATGTCTTTCCATACATATCTGTTTGTGTGTGTGTTTGTACAGTTGTAGACATTTGCATATCGGTATTTATCCATATGTGTCTTCATATATATGTGCACATGGGTATATGTATATTTCTGGACATACATACTGATATACATTGATCCTTAGTTATTAAATCTGTGACATATGTACACATATGCATACCTATATATGGGGTACATTCAGACATTGGCTGCCCAATCTCATGACACCTCCCTGCACAGCTGCTCTGTTCTGCCTTGTTACAACACAGACAGGTGCCACATATGTACATGGCCTGACATTGGTGGGGTATTTGTTGGACCTGTTTGCAGGTAACTCTGTTACACACGTATGGCATTCTGCCATTCTACATTACAGATTCACCTGGGTATCCCGCCAGTGGTGGTCCATGGCTCCCACATGTCCATCATACTGGCATTACGTCCACCGCCGGCTATTGGCCACGTCATATGCATATTCCCCATTACACAACACACACTATGATGGCTTACATCCTGTCAGTGCTGACCTGCACAATTAACAGCTATGGCCCTCTACTCACAGGGACAAACACTATTGTCCAAAGCAGTTGTTCAGTTGACCATCATCACAACAACACCTGCTGGCACATATAATGCATTCCACATCATCTATCACAGTATTATGGACCAGGTACTAGATTCTAATCATGTACATATACTTCACATACCTGTTGTGGGAAGTATGTATTACTGACTGGCAGCTACGTATCTGGGTGCGTTTTCAGCTGTAAATGTCCTTTGCATTTTTTTATTCCCTTTTTTTTCTTGCTTGCTTTGTCTTTTCTGTAAATGGATTGAGCTGTTTTGGGTAGATTGCAGCCTGGCTTTAGTAGGTGATGCACTTGATCAGGCGATGGCCTTTGCACCAGTCAGTGTCCTACACTTGCTAACTGCATGCAGCTTGCTGTGTAGTACTTCCAGTTACCACTGTCATAGCAACCAGCTACTATAAATCCCTACATCATGTGGGCGTGGCCCCTTTACCTTTCCTGTGTGATGGACATCCTTCCTGTGTGTGGGCATCAGTGTTACATACAGCAGGTAGAAGTACCTCTTCCAGGGGAACCGGCACACTTTGGCCAGCTACATATTTGTAGGAGAGTGTGAGTAGAGTTGTGTTATGCTTTGTATAGTACTGGTGTTACAGGGTGTGTGTGTACATACTAGTTTACCTTGGAATGCAGTCTGTCTGCATAGCTCTCAACTGTGGGCCTATCCTGTTGGTGGCCAGAGGTGTGCCTATCATGTTTTGTCTGTCCACCACACAGGTCCTGTATCAGATATGTCACTGGCAGTGTGTGTGTTGAGTACTATCAGTACATGGCTACATCCATTTATGTTTCTAACCTCAATTCCCTGGCTAAGGGTATGTTGCAGACTATCCTGTAACACCAGCAACTTGCTTAGTTATGGTAACAGTTTCCCACATATGGGCCTGTGTTCCAGCCTCTGTCCTCCACCTACATACCATGCTTTGCACATATGACATGCTGTCAGGAGTTGTTCTGTAGTGGGCTGTGTGTATATCACACTACCATTGTTGCCATCAGTCCACTGCTGTTGTATCCCCCACACATACAGTGGTGCTGGGGCCATATATGTGTGGGCTACACCAAAACAATACATGTGTGCCCTTATGCACTCCAGCGGCCAGTGTATGTAACAGTGGTAAATGGGTCTGTAGTATTCAGTCTGGGGGAGGATGCACCATAGCTGACCTAGGCTGTTACAAAATGTGGGGGTATCAGGGGTGAGCTGCCTTAAAGTATCTGCATGTACAGTACTGTATACTTCACCTATAGTTACATTACTTACATATATTGGGTTAATGCAGGCCTATTGCCTCCTGCCATACAAGACTGTTCTGTTTGTCAGTCTGCTTGTGATGGTATCAATTACGCCTTGTTATGTAACAGTTACATCCCATTTGGTCAACTGAAGTCTTCAACGCCTAGTGAGTTTGTACAGAGTGTAGATGGAGGCTGCTTAACTATACACCTGCATTACATACTGTTGATTGTTTGGTATCCTGTGGCCCAGTCTATCTTTACTATTGTACAATATGAAGGCAATAGCCTGGACAGCGACAGTTGTGAACGTTTTCAGACTACTGTATTAGTATCACTGTTTCACAGTTGCATTACTCTGTTTATATGGATGTCAGTGTCTGCACAGCTATATGACATGGCATATAGAACTGTAATAGTACACAAATAAAGGTTTTCCATTTCTGCAAACCTGTGTGAAGTGTTTTCCTATGACCTCTCTGTTATGAGTTATGTTATATGTTGCGGGTAATGATTGTAATTGTATGGGTGGCCCATACAGTGTCCAGTTGTTCAGGTGTGAACTGTAGGCATAGTGGCTGTTCCATATTGTGTGCACCTTCTACGTATGTATCTTACTGTACATATCTCTGCATGTGTCTGGGTAGTCACACGTGTATATATATATATATATATATATATATATATATATATATATATATATATATATATATATATATATATATGTGTGTGTGTGTATATGTATATATATATATATATATATATATATATATATATATATCTGTATCTGCATATATGTGTCTGTGTATATGTATCCTGGGGATGTTGATAGCTTCCATATTTTACATTTCCTATGGGAGCCACACTGTACTGCATTATATGTTACCAATACCAGCCTGACATCATGCAGGTGGGTTGTACTAGTGTTTACATGTTATGCACATGTCATGTCAGGTCTTGCTTATGGGATCTGTAACACTTTAGTGTATTGCAGGGCGGACGTGTTTGGCTGTGGTGGGGGGGGGTATGCCTATTCATACATGACATACATTGTTTGGGGCATCTCAACCCCATTAACGGTGCATGTGGACATATTTGTATTTGTAAATCTACCATTGCTATCTACAGATGTGTGGCTATATATATATATATATATATATATATATATATATATATATATATATATAAATATATCTACATCTATTAATATGTTGTATCTGTTTGGATATTAATATATTTACTCACACACATACATTTACATGTTGGAATACATTCTCTGTACTGTTGAATGACTGTGGCTGGTTGATATGTTTTGAATACATCAGGGTTATGTATATCTGACATGGCTTAGTGGTAAATCACTTTGGCTATGGTGTGTGGGGTTCTGTGTTCAATCCTAGCAGAGGTTGTTTATTTTGTTGCTGGGCAGAACAAGGGCCATTGGATACAGAGTGGATAAGGCACTTTTAGGCAGTTGTTAGCGGGTTTGCATGGAGGTAAACACTGCTAACCTGCCGTTACATCTGCTTACAGGGTGTTAGCTTCCGATTTGCTTAACCAATGTAGGCATTGCTTACTGCCGCACAAACAGGCTTAAGCCCGCTTACTAGTGCTTACATATGTTTACTATTGCTTATTTGTGCTTAAACCTGCTTACTAGTGCCTTATTCATTCTGACACTAATACTTCACATGTGCATTTCTTGCAGTACTCCAGTTTATACATATATGTTATTTAGTGGGGTTTTCAACAAAACTATTGGTTATAATATTCTTTGCCTTGTAAACTAGACTATGCTGCAGTTGGACTCGAACCGGGAATGCCTGCTCATTAGGTGGATGCTCTGCCCACTACACTATTGCTGTGCTGCTTCATTTGCATATATTTTCCATAAATTCATACCCATGGTTCCTTCCCCCACCCCCCGAGCTCCACGTACACAGCAACCATCCATTCTGCAGTTGCTAGCCCACCCATACCACACCTCCACACATTGCCCTCTCTCCACATCTCGGTACTCATCCAATATAGTGTCTCGACCCAAGCTTCTTCAGGCTCTTCATCCGTTTAGGCCACGTATGTATGAGCCTTGCCTTGTTCATCTTTCGAGACACGTGTAAACATCAGATTGACATACAATTTTTGGTTTGTCCTGCCAGGGACGGACCTGTTTCTGTGTCAAGATTAGACTTAGCTGGTCTACACTTCTTCCACTGGTACCATCCTGCCAGG